>NW_005841875.1:485662-498204 GCF_000455745.1 Alligator sinensis
GGGGGGCTGTGGCTTGGGAGTGAGGGGCAGGGCACGGGCATATCACTGCCCCCCCCCCACATAGGTGTCCTCTTTTTTAAAACTAGAAATATGGTAACCCTACTTGGAGCCCTTGTCAATGAGCTTCATGAACTCGTGGGAGATGGGGCCAGGTACCAGAGGACTTTGGAAAGCCTAAGGAAAGCCATTTGCAAGCACCTGGAAGAGGAAAGGCTGATCACAGAATTGATGGCTGCTTACAGACATTAGCAAAACCTGAACAAAACAAAATGGTGCTTTACTTTAAACTCAGCGTGCTCCCACATCCAGCCCAGCCCATGCCCAGAAGACGGAGTGCATTAGTTCCCTGTAACCCCTGCCTCTCACTCCTGAGCCACAGCTCCCCAGCTCCCCTCACTCCTGATAGAATCAGCTATTAGATAAAAGTGCCAAAGAGTCTCACTGAAGTGCCTGATCTCTACAGACAGACACTTCAGAGCCAGGTCGAACTAATGAGCTGCTTCTTCCAATAAAGTGCAGTTTGTTTGGTTTTTTAATGTTTGTAAGCAGGCTATAAAGAAAAAATTATATCAAACCAAACCTGATCTCTTTATTTGACAAAGTAACTACTAGGGGTGTACCGATAAAGACTTTTTTGGCTGATACCAATGGCCAATATTAACCAGCCATATCGATCAAAATCAATCCAACAGCCGATATGCAGCCCAGCAGCTTGGAGAGTGCTTGGGAATGCTGTGGATATACTGTATCTGGACTTTACCAAGACTTTTGACAAGGTGCCGCACAACCGTCTCATAAACAAATTGGAGAAATGCGGGCTGGATAAAACCATTACAAAGTGGATAGATAACTGGCTCAATAGCCATAAGCAAAGGGTAATTATTAATGATCCATGTCAGAATGGTAGGAGGTTTCGAGTCCCATAGGGATCTGTCCTGGGCCCAGTGCTGGTCAATGTGCTTATTAATTATTTGGATGCAGTCATAGAAAGTTTCTTGAGCAAGTTTGTGGATGACATAAAACTGGGAGGAATTGCAAACACATTAGAGGATGCAAAAGCAGTTCAGAAGGATCTCAACAGATTGGAAAGTTGGGCTAGAGCTAACAGGATGGAGTTCGATGTGGACAAATGCAAGGTGCTACACCTCGGAAGGAATAATCAAAAACACAAATGCAAAATGGGGGACAGCTGGCTGAATGGCAGTTCTATGGAAAAAGATTTGGGAGTCTTTGTATACCACAGATTCAGTACCAGTCTGTGGTGTGATGCAGCCACAAGAAAGGTGAATGTGAGTTTGGGATACATCAACAGAAGCATTAGGTGCAAGATATGGGAGGGGATTCTCTTTCTAGGAGCAAAGATGGAGGTTCCTGGCTAGAGGGTCTTGCTCCTCTGTTCAGGGTCAGGCTTACTGCCATATCTGAGGTCAGGAAGGAATTTTACTCATGGTCAGATTTGCATGGACTGTAAGGGTTTTTGTCTTACTCTGTAGTGGGGGCTGTGGCCCTCTACCTGGAACCTTTTGAGCATATATTGACATTTTATAGAAGGAGGACACTGGCTACCATGGTTTCTCTGCTTTATTTGGAGCAGGGTAGGGTGTAAATCTGTGTTGTGTCAGAGTGAAGCGTAGTCTTATACAGAGTTTAAATTATGGTTGTATGGGATGATTTGGATAGGGTCGATCCTACCTCAAGCAGGTGGTTGGGCTAGATCAGCGTTTCTCAACCCATGGGTTGTGATCCAAAAGTGGGTTGCAAGAATATATTAAATGGACTGCTTGGGGCTCCCCATGTCCCATGCACACCCAACCCAGCCCCACATGCTGACCCCACACACAGGAGGGCTGGGGTGCTGGGTCGGGGGGCAGTGGGTCAGGAATGAGAGGCACTAGGTTGGGCCAACATTTACAAATGGGTCCTGGTACAAACAAGATTGAGAACTACTGGGCTAGATGACCTCCTGAGGTCCCTTCCAGACCGACTTCTGCTCTGGTGCGCAGCCAGAACTCTGCTGCCTCAAACTATATCACTTGCATTTGACCCAGTCCATGCTATCCCAGGATTGGGGGGGGAAGTGTGGTCCACTGAGGGGGTTCAGGGTCCCATGCTGGATGCCTGGGGAGCTGCCCAATATCTCTGTGACTTAAAACAGCACTTTCCCCTCAAGCTGCTTGTCAATTTAATTCCATTTGTGGGAGCTGACCAGGCTTCAGGGTGTCCCAGGCATTTAGGCCAGGGGTTGAGGGGGGTTACTAGATGGGTAAATGGGGTACCCCTGCTTCTGCATTCCTGGGGGGCTGCCCAGGGTCTCTACAGCTTTAAAACAGTGGGTAAAAAACTTACAGTACTGTCCTTTCTTTGACCAAAACCTGCTTTTTTAGATTAGATGACTTTTTTTCTAATAAATCTTTCAACTTTAGAACAAGCATTCACTGATATTTTTATCACAACATTTCAATGTGGCTAAGTATAGCCGCTACTGGTAAAAAAAAAAAAGGGTTTCTTTGATTTGCTTTCTATATGTCATTACATATCAGAGTTTGATATTCCTTTGCAGACCCTTTCATGAAACTTTGCTGAGGTAGATTAAACACTTAAAATGTAGGTTTCCCTATACCTCCTGGCTAAAATTTCAAGAGTTTCAGGATCAAATCAAGAACGTAGGTACTTTGAGTTTCAATTTAATAGGCACTCAGTGACAGCAGAGAAAGAACTAACTTATCACAAAGCCTACAGTACAAGATAATAGTAGACTACTTCTTAAGGTATCATTTCTGGAACTGAAGGTTAAAAATTGTCTGTCACAGACAGTTAGTCTCAAAGGAAGGCTATATAAACCTAACCCATTAGGGAGTCTGTAGTAGCAGACATATTAGAAATAATCACTGGGGAGATGGGTGTATATGAAACTAAAACTTTTTTGTTGTTGTTAATAAGTAGAGCATATAAATCTGTGGAGGGGAAAAAACCCGTCTTTTTTTACAGCAATGATGCTTTTTTAGAAAGCTGCTTTATATATTTGCTTTCCTTTATTAGACTGTGTCAGCTCATGAATTGCGGAGGGGTATAAACAAAGTGACACATGTTGCAAGTGTTTGAAAATGATGAGAGAGTGCAAGGGAAGAGAGAGGAATTGGACTGGGAAAATTGTGTGTACGTAGGTGGAACGTATCAATTTTTTTTTTGGCATCTCCTCTCTTCTTCTCTACTTCTCCCCCCCTACCAACAAGTGCATTGAGTTATGTGTGACCTTCTCAGAATACATTTTTCTGAGGTTCTACCCTGTTTATAGAAAACAGAATAAATAGATTTTTGTCCAATGCAGTTCACTGAAAAAAAAAATTCAATACAAATGCATTTCTGATTATATATTTCTGTGGAAAATTTCCATTTTCTATGAGGCCTTTGTCTGTGCTTCACAGCATATTAAGGAATGGAGTGGACATAATGGGCATGAAGCTTTCTAGTCCAATCTTCCCCTTGTGTAGCATTCAATAGAGACTTAGTAACAGTATGCAAACAGCCTGACAGCTGCTCTAAATGTCACTGGAGAGAGGGCTTGCTTAGGATGAAGGAGTTTTAGCCAACAGCCTGAAACCCCACTCCTCTTCTACACTGAGGTTCAGGTGCAGAAGAGCATCTATCCCTTTTATCTTTAGATGCGTTTCTCTACCTGGTATTCTAGAGTTGCAAACACTTCCCTTCAGGTAGTAGTGCTCGGATAACATACAAAACAGACCTCCGTGTCATTAGCATTCCCTGGAAAGTATAGGGATTGAATTATTGCAACAAATAAGCATGAACATGTCCAGCACAGTCTTTTCTCTATTATTTTGGTGAACTCTAGATACTAGGGTTGATTGCTTATGTAGTTATGATGAATGTTTTGCAACATGCAAACTTGTTCCCAAAAGCACCAGCCTGAGGGACTGTGTCTTAAAAACAAAAAAAAGGGAAAGTCAAATATGGTGGTGTCCATAGATATTCAAAATGTTATATGAGCAAGAATAAAGTATCATACTCAGGGGTCTGTTTTCTCTTCAATGCATGCGCTTAAAGCTCTCAGATTTAATGGGAATCATGTATCATGTCACAAGGGGGAAAGCAGACCCCTAGGCTCAATTTTATGAACCTCAACAATCTCCACACAGCATCTAAAATCTTCTGAAGAAGATGCACGTGTCTCTTATAGCCCTCAGTTGGGCTGAACAAAAATCTCTACGTTTCTGTATTGCTTTGAAGAAGAAAAAACAAAACACCTGCCACTTTGTCATTGCTTCTCTTTAAAGAACTTTGCACTTTATTAATCTCTGTCAAACATTTGGAAGCAGGCATTCACCCTTCCCAACAACCCAATCCAACGCGGCAGGCAGCGCCGACTCTTCTCCAACCCAAGGGTGACATGCTACACTGCTCATAGGTCATCTAATCAGCAGTGAAATAAAGAACTGCCAGACCTAATAAAATTTAAGCAACCCACCTGAATGAAGCGCGTTGCACACACAACTGGAAACTGGTACACTAAACACGCACTGTAGCATTTAAAAGCCTGGCTTTATACTCATATTAACTTAAAGGCTTCCATTTTAATGAAGTTATTTCTGTCTAAATGGAACAGCTTTGCTCTAGGATCATACTTCAGCCTCAGCAAAGATGTAGTCTTGGGCAAACAAGGATTTATAGTTATCGCTGTAACCTAAGAAGGGAAGGAATATTTCTACAAGGTTACAGTCTGCTCTCAGATGTGTGTGTGTGTGTATTTCCTGTTTGCTGTAGGTTTAAGATACTCATGGGCTTCAATGGACAGGTGGGGAGCCAGTGGATCAGAGTCACAATATGCAAATGAAAACAACCAGGAGTTAACTCTGAACTTGTCTTTTGGCACAGAACAGGCAAGGACATTGGCGATGTGTAGGCGGTGCACGCGGGTGCATGTGCACCCCCTGGAAGCACCAGCTGTGAAACCGGAAGTACACCCCAGAAGCACAAGAAAGGACTGACCTGTAGCCCCTCTCTGTTTATTTGCTTATCTTAGCTCTTCCTAATTATATTGACTGTTATTTCTTTACTTACTGGCCCAGAGAGATCTAGGATGAAATTTAAATATGATCTCAAGAGAGTTTCTGTCCATTTTTAAAATCAGTGCGACTCTTACCCCTTTAGCCCCTACACATTGTACCAAGATAGGCTGCCTTTGAGCGATGCCCACTTTTCAGGCTACATACCTCATTCCCACCCCTAATATTCCTCATTACACACTGTGCCACCAGTTCTCTTCCACAGAGAGTATGTCTGATATAAAGGGTTGACCTTGTGGTCCACTTTCAACCAGTCTTCTGAATCACATGGCTTGCCTTGCAGTTTATATTCTGCTGTGCAGCTTAGGGAACACCTTGTAACTCCTCTTAGGGTATGTACAAGCATTATGTTTCGATTGACCTAACCAAGTTAGATCAATTTAAATGACCAGGCATGCAGACATTCACAGAACTTAAACTGTCCTAAAAATGGTGCACCCATTGTAAAATTAGTTCATCTCAGGAGGTGAGGTGGGTTAACCTGGTCTAGTGAAGGCCTGTACACATTCACAACAGAGCCCCAGGGCTGGGAAAGCCTAGCTGCTCACCCCAGGCCCAGAGCTGTCCTGTTCCTATTTTTAGGCCCCAACTACCTCCCCAGACTGGGCAGCCAGTCCTGCAGACCTGCCAACCAGCCCTGCAGATCCATGCCCCCCACCCCCCAATACCACCATTCACCCCCTCCCCACCCTGAGTTACTTACCTTGGGCTCAGGCTGCCCATGCCAGTCCCAACAGCAGCAAATGCCTGAATGCACCCTATCCAGTTTAGGTTTAACTGCCCTTAAGCCACCTAAACTGAACCCGGGTCTTGCAAGTGCTTATTTGCACCTTTAGTTATACAACACAGAATTGTCATGGTAAGATGAATATATAGTGAAACAGCTGGGTCAGTCTGGATTATCAAAATAGCAAAGCATATGAGCACAGCTGGAGTTTGTTTTTTTTTTATTTTACAAGTCAGTACTTGTAATTTTTATGTATTTATTTTTTACACCAAGTCAGTACTTTTCCATGGAGCTTGTTTACCAAGCAAAACTTTAGAAGGGCTTTTTCAATAGTTCACAGAAGAGCTTACACATAAAACTCCCATTAGCAGGAAGACAGGTGCCTGCATAATTCTAGCCAGCTTGAAAGGCACAATAAGCCCTAGGTGTTATCCTAGCCATCTGCACAAATGCAGGTTTCTCCTTGTTGTTGACAATTACTGCATTGGCTAGTTTAATGTCTGACACTTGGGTTTACAAGTGGAATTAAACAATTTAGGGGGAGAAGCTATATGATTCGGTTAGATATGCAGGTATGCAGCTTTGCTGCATTTTTACATTGTAAATTCAGTAAAGTTGTTGCACTCATGTTGGATTCCTTTTACGTGAGGTCCATTAGAGATTGCCAGCTTGTCCACATCATTGAGCCTACTCCCTGATGTAAAGCAGACGGAAACCCCTCAATCCTCAGGTGCGGCACAGACACTAAAGCAGATCCTTTACAAATTGATTGCCCATGTAAGAGGCAGAGGCTAGGAGAAAGGGGTACGGCCCCACCAATATCTGGCTGCTGGAAGGGCCCCTCAGCTGGTGCAAATTAAAGCAGTCATCAGGTTTTTGGAATCAATCCAGGATTTGGCCTATTAGCTGCAGATACAGGGACCAGTTTTAATTAGCTGTTGGTTCTCAATTGAGAGCGCATTGTATCAAATTCTGCCACTAGATTTGAAAGCACCGAGCATCCAGCAGGATTAAGCTTTTATGTACACTGTTCTTAAATCAGAGTAGCCTCCCCGCCCAAAGTCAGTGGCCTTACTCCAGATTTACACTCCTGCATTTCTTAAGACAGGGGTTTTCAACCTTTTTTGGTTGGTGTATCCCTGGCGGACGGTCAAGAAGCAAAGTTCCCCGGCCAGTCAACAAGAGGGGGGGCATGGCGCAAAACCAGAAGCGCACACTTTACCACACTGCTGCCGTGTACTCCCTGGGGCCTTCCCAAGTTCCCCCTGGGGTATGTATACCCCTGGTTGACAACCCCCGCCTTAAAACATTTTGGCACACTGGGCCCAATCCTTAGCTTCCTTTGCTGCTGTTAATTGGTATAAATCCACTGAAGTCAATCTGTGACTGGCCCATTGCAAACACAGTGGCTTTGGCTCTTTTCTTACCCTGATTTTCATTGACTAGGAGCTTTTTCTGCTTGAAGACTACATTCACATACTGTTCACAATCCTACCCCACACTTTATTCATGCAGTGAGCCAACTCCTGGATTACATGAAGGTAGGAGCAGGTCTAGAAATTTGAAGAGGAGGTGCACATAAAGCAAGACATTTTTTCACTAGTTAAAAATAAACTAAAAGCTTTACTAATATGCTAAGGGCTTAAAGCTGTAACGGTCAGTTTAAGATTGAAGCAAAAAACAAATATAACTTCATTACAATGAGTTAAAAACAATCTGCAGGGCTTTGAAATAGGAGCTTCATTACCAGGAGCAGCTAATTTACGGCAGAATTACAGAACAAAGGACAGCTTGATTGGTGGAACAGGAAGATCATTTGAAAAAAACAAAAAAAAGAAAGGGTCATTAAATCCTATGGGATGAAGAGTTTAGAAAGGAGCAGGCAGATTACAATGAGCCATGAAGTCAATTGGCTCCCTCAGCACTGCCTGACTAGCAACACTGATTCCCTCTCCATCCAAAGTTTAAAACCAACTGGCTGGCAGTGGCAGCAAAAGGAGGTGCAAATATACCAGTGCACCTCCGCCTCCTCCCTCCCGGATCCATCCTGGCATGAAGAAACGCTTCCAGCGGGCCTGCCAGGGCAAGATGAGCAGAATTTGGATGGAGAACTTCCACTGCCTCCAGCATTTCCTCACGCTCTTCAAAAGCCTTACGCAGGAGGATATTAGATTTTAAGATTAATATTGTAAAAATCTCTCTCAAGCTTAACATTTACCATATGTAAAGCATGTGCAATAACTGTTATTCATGCAATCAGAAATGTTTTCCTGGATCAATTTATGCAGTTTTCAAACATATATTATAGATGACCTTATTAAATATGCTGAAGCACCACTTACACAAAATCACACAAAAGCACAGTTCCTAGACTGAACCTTCAAGCCGCACTTACAAGCATGAATCACTGCTAATTGCTTCATATTTAGCATTGAAAAAAAAAATCACAGCATGGGCAGACATCTCGCACAAACAGCTGTGTAGGTCACAGCTTGGCAAAAACTCAGCCATGAAAACAATCACGAAGAGAAGCCTCAACAACTGAAAATAGCAAGCAATCTATTAAACATGGCATTGATAGCTCTTCACCCATTTAACATATACAGAGCACAGCATTAAAACTTCCTTTTCTTTGTCTTGAACTAGGAGAATTCAGGAATTAATTTAACAACAATGAGATTATGCAGAACATCATGTTCTCTCGTACGTTCTGGATGGCAATCAAATAAATATGAATAAATATATTTGTGAAACAAGTTGTGGAGGCTGTGAAGACTTATCCCAGTTGTGTCAATGAACAGGAACATTCCCTCCTCATGACTTCCACAAAGAAACACTTTCATCAAAACACACTGCTGTCTGGAAACCTGAAAATAATTCCCTGAGTTAAAGTGGGTAAAAAATGGCACATGCCGGATCATGCATATTAATTGAAAATATTTATTCATGTAGTTTTGAGATGTTCTGGAGCTTTTCTCTTACCTTGTGCTTATATCTTGTACAGGTAAAAATGAAGCAATTCACAGCCAACTAGGGACAGGGCTGCTTCTAGAACTGCTTGGATAAAAGTTATATTTTCTTTTAAACAGGGAGGGGGCAGAGAAAAGGGGACGACAAATTGTCCACAACACAATTTTGTGTGAGATGCATCCCTTTTTCTGAACAGCTCTAGCCAGGAATAACCTAAAAGGATCTGATTTGCCACAGCTTTCGTACAGTGGATATATATTACTGTCACGCCAAGGTGGTAGTATTTCTAACCCGTCTGTACAAATGTAAAGTGGCTCAATCTGAGGCAGGGAAGTAGAGAATAAACGCTCAATAGATTTGGGCCTTCAAATTTATTTCTATAAGTTCTAACCATTAAGGCCACTTGTACACACCACAAAATTGGCCTTTCAAGTAGCTTAATGCCCTTTTGCACTGCTTTAATGGTGCAGCTGTTTAAAATGTATATTTAAACTGCCTGGGCCAGGCTGTTAGCAAGTGCTTATTAGTTTAGCTATAAACAGAGCTCCACTAGGGACTGGCTCCCCTGAATTTTTTTTTTGTCAAAATGTGAACAGTTGGATGCTACTTAAATGTTTCAGGCCTGTGCTGTTGGGATTTTTATCTGTACTATCAATACCATATATTGGATCTTTCCAATCATGCACTGCATGGTCACCATCTCATCTCAGCAACTGGACAGGAGCTAGGCACAATTAAAAGACCCCAAATATTGTCTCAGGAAATTTCACAGGGATAAGCCAAAGTACCAGGGAGGAGCCAGGCTGCCATTTCCAGAAGAGGCCTAATTTTCCTGAGCCCCTGCAGCTTCCTGTGCTCGTAGCTGTTATGTGCCCAGCAGCTCTGTACCTGTGAAGGTATATGGAGCATTTGATAAATCTGCCTGTCTTGGGTAAAACAAAGCATGCTCCCCAGACTGGTTCTTGGACAGAGTAGGGAGCATGTAATAGAGGCACTCAGGCCTATTACCTTTAGGACTCCATCAATCATTAATCGTCACCTAGGATTTAAAAAAATCACTGCCTTTTGGTTGATCCTCAACTTCTGCTGCTTGACAGAGCAAAGTAGAAGCTGGCACAACAGAAAAGCAGCCTAGAGGAGTTTATTGGCACTGTCCAGCCAGGTCGTGTGCAGGTGACTGATGTGATAGCAAAGTTTAAGGGAGAAAATTAACCTTTTCACTTGTGTTTCGTTAAGTCCCTATTTATGTGCCTTCCCCCACTCCCCTCCCTACTCTTCTTTTTTCCTTCAGCATCACTATGTCCTTTTGGTCTGCCTGCTTGAATATTCATAGTCTTTTGTTGCCTTCATCTCTTTTAAGCTACTTTTCTTTTGTATTTCTTTAGAGACTCACTAGACACAAGAGTCATGGCCTAGCACGCTAAAAAAAAACCTCATCAGCATCTGTTTATCATATTAAAATGAATTGATATTTTATCTGAGGACAAAAGTTGGGTTAGAAACCACAGACTTCTTATATATTTGAAGGTGAACTGCACTAGTGGCATCTCAAAGCTACCATGCACTCATGTTAAGTGAACACCTGTTTCCACAAATAGCTCCATTAGAGTCCAGTGGGGCTGCTCACATGATTAATGGCTCATGGTGCCTCTTAGCTGCTGGGCATCAGCGTTACACAGCGCAAAACATACCCACCCTTAAACTACGATCAAAAAGCCACTATTCTGCTTTGTGGGGGAAAAAAATTAAGATTTTCATCCTGATGTAAAACCTATATGAAACTTGAATTTTGTCTCTTTCCTGGTTTTTTTTTTTTTTTTAATGAAAACATTCCCACCTCAGACTAGCCAATAGGAAGGGATTTAGGGACACTCACCTATGATATGATAGACAGTCTCTTCATATTTAAGTGTGTAAATCAGAAACAACTTCTTGAAAGACAGTGAAGTTACACTGTTACAAAGATTGTGTGGAAGCGAGATCAGGTCTTCTCTGTCTACTTGGAATTCTTGTCGCCACTGAGTGCTGTTACTGGGGAAAAACTATAGTAGGGTTAGCTACGTCATACCTCCCCTCCTCAGATCTCAAAAGAGATGAAACGGGATAAAGAGGTCTATAAGAACACTCAAGTGGTTTGAGCCTGATGAGGTATGAATAAAGTACTCAAAGGGTAAGGTACTCAAACAAGCATGCCATTGTTTTAAAATAGAAATCACTACAGAGTGACCTGCTGGAAAGAGCATCAGGTTCAGAAGCCCCCAGTCTAAGTCCTGGCTTTGCTAGTAATGGCTAGGAAAACTTGGGCAACATTCCACCTGCCCCTTTCTATACCTCAGTTTTCCCATCTGTAAAATGGGGACAATGCAATGCAACCCAATTCCTTTGTAAAGCACTTCAAAAGGGTATAAAAATGTAGTTTCATTATTCTGCTAAAAATAATGGCACATATGACTCTAAATTAAAGCTTATGAACACTATCTCATTATTTGGATATAACACACACAATATGCAAACCTCCTCACTAATGAAAAAAGGAATCATCTAAATATATTTATCAAACACTTTTATTCCAAGCTATAACACTAAAGTGAAATACTCAGGGTAATAAAAATGGGATGTGTATATCACTGAGCTGTCCCCTTCAGATGACTCAATCAAAGATGAACCCAAAGAGTTTCTCGAGTGATTTAGTCATGTTATTTTTAAATTTGGAGAGTACTGAATATTAGCATGAACAAAGGCTAATAAAGCTAAACAGTAATGGGAAGGCAAGAGGGGAAGGATAAGAACAGTACATTACAAGCAAGAGAGAGTCAAAAAGGAATGAACCAAAAGGCAAAACGGTTTTTAAAAACATTCAAATGGAAAAGAATTCTGCTCTGAAATGTCTGCTCTGCTCAATGGCACTTGCTCAATAAAAAACGCGCCAGTATAATATGCTGCAGTAATAAAGACACCCGAGTTCCTAACATGCATCTTTCTTGGCATTTAGTTGAAATGGTAAAGTCACCAGTGCATTAAAAGAGGCTTCAAATGAAAGATACCATCTTTCTCCATCATATATAAAGCCATTATATTCTTTTCTATAATAATGAAATTCATCTCATAATGATTTTTTCCTCTTGAAAACATAATTTCTATGTATGAAATGTTTCCCTGAAGCAACTTAACCAAAGTGGAGTTTCTGGTTTAGTTACTTCTGTCAGCACATTTACCTTTGTATTATTTTACTAGGAAAGTTCATTTTAGATTATGTTGATAACCATAAACACTTGTCAACTGTATTCAATCTTTCAGCAACATGAAGGGAACGTAATAAGCTGCCTCAAAGTTTGCTGGCTCAAATTCAAACTGCAGACAACAATGTGCTGTGCCATCATACGTGTAGCAGGATTAATTTAAAACTTTCTATAAACATTTTTTGGATGAAAAATTATTTTTGACCAAAAAAAAAATAAAATTATTTCTTAGAGTTTCTCTGACATCATCTTTTAAATGTTTGGGTTTTAGCAGTTCTGGGCCAAAATGCTTCTTTTTATGTTTCTGGAATTCAAACAAAGTCTGGTTTCCAGCAGAAACGGTTTTCCTACCAGTTCTAACACTTTGTAAAAAACAACATTGTCTGAATGAAGCAAAACTTACAAAAGGGAGATAAGAAAATCTCATCAGGATATTATAGAAGTCTTAGGGCCTGATTATGTAGTACAGGGGTTTTCAACCTTTTTGGATCAGTGTACCCCTGGCTGCTGGACACGAAGCATTGG
>NW_005841875.1:498235-498624 GCF_000455745.1 Alligator sinensis
GGGGGGAGGGTGCGCACGCAGTAATGCAGAGTGGCAGCAGCTGCTGTGTGCGAGCTTCCTCTGTTCCCTGCATCTGGCCGGGCAGGCAGCGCCTGCACGGGATGGTACAAGGTGGGTGCTCCGTCCCTGCCCGCCCACGCGTACCCCCTAGGGCCTTCTCAAATACTCCCAAGGCACCAGACTACCATGCGTAGACCCTGAGATGGTGCAGAGTCACTTGGAGGAACTGGATGCATTTAAGTCGGCAGGCCCGGATGAGCTCCATCCGACGGTACTGAAGGCACTGGCTGACGTCACTGCGCAGCCACTGGCGGGAATATTTGAACACTCGTGGTGCACGGGCCAGGTCCCGGAGGACTGGAAAAGGGCCAATGTGGGCCCCATTTTCA
>NW_005841875.1:499719-501088 GCF_000455745.1 Alligator sinensis
GGTGCTCTCCCCTACCCTGGGGGTCTTCAAGAGGAGGTTAGAAAGGCATCTGGATGGGGTCATCTAAACCCAGCGCTCTTTCCTGCCTATGCAGGGGGTCAGACTCGATGATCTCTTGAGGTCCTTTCCGACCCTAGCATCTATGAATCTATGAAAGGGTACACATATGCCCAGTTGACAACCCCTGATGTAGTACATATGCAGGCAAAGTTTCCAAGGGTTCCTTAAAGCGTAGCTCAGAGATAGAGGAAGCATAGAGATGGATATAAGGCTTTTTTTTTTTTGAAAACTGGCTCCCCCCCCCCCCAAAAAAATAGATTACTGGTATTTTATACCTTAGTTGGTATTTTTAGGTAAAGCTAAGAATGGATAAATTATTCACCGACTCATTTTTTAAGGCCAGAGGAGACACTTATGATCACCCATATGTAGACTGCAAGATGGTCTTGTACAGTGCCTAACACGGTGGGTACCCAGTCTCAGTTAGCCCTATGAACTCCTGTAATATAAGAAACAACAACAAGGATGACCTCCCACGTGTCATAGGAATGTCACTGTCCTTAGTTTCTTGTGGAGCAAGAAGCTATCTTTTTGAAATAAGAGCTGGTCTCAGAAATGCTGTGAGCATTTTTTAAAGGTAATTTTTTGTCTAATGTTAATACCAGAGTACAGATCCCTGCTCCCATTGTAAAGAATAAGAGGCATGCTAGCCGTTTCAGTAGGAACAGAACAGGGACGGATATTTCGAGCAAGAATGCCATTTGAATAATTTATGGGTTAAATTAAAAACCCCTAAGGAAATGATTGACAACATAACGACTTTCCAGAGGTTCCCACTAGGTCTGTGCGAAGCGGCTAATATTCGTATCAGATTCGGACGATTCGGGGGACAGTGATTCGATTCAGTGATTTGAATCACTGTCCTGAACTGATTGGGCTAAATCTGATTTGGAGATTCAGCTGCTGTCGAATCTCCAAATCACCCAGGCCCATCCCCTGCCTGCTCTCCCAGCCCTGGCAATGACTGCCCCACCCAGCCCAGCTCCGGCACTTTGATACAGAAAGCCCCAACTCACTGGGAGCTGCCAGGTGGGGGGTGATCTCCGCTGCCTCCCATTGCCCTACGCTGTGTGGGGGGGCTCTGCATGAGCCTCCCAGCCCCCCCACTGTCCCAGCCCCCTCCATGGCTGCCCTGTGCACCCCAGCTCCGGCCCTTTAAGAAAAAAACCCCAAAACCTCTGACTCACTGGGTGCTGCCAGGCAGGGGGGCAATCCCTGCTGCTCACCACTGCCTGGGGGGCTCTGCACAGGCCCCCTGAAGCCCTAAGGCCACTGCAAGAGCTGCTGAGTTGGGGGGGGGGTTGTTTTT
>NW_005841875.1:501098-507928 GCF_000455745.1 Alligator sinensis
GCGCAGCCATGGGAAAGGCTGGAGATGCGGTGGGGGGGGGTGGGAAGGCTCATGACAGAGCCCCCCCCATGCAGCGTGGGGCAGTGGGGATCACCCCTCCACCAGGCAGCACCCAGTGAGTCGGGGCTTTTTCTTAAAGGCCCAGCAGCTGCAGCAGGTGGGGTAGCCCTGGGGGGTGATGCTGGAAGAGCAGGAAGGGGTTGGGGTTGAGCGAGGGGGCTGGTTGAGCAGGCAGGGGTCCCCCCCATGGTCCCCTCCTCCAGCTCCATCCCTCCACCCCCCCGGCTACTTACTAGCTCCAAGTCCAGCTCCAGCTCCCTGCTGCAGCAGGCAGGGACTGCCTGAATCGCCAAAGCTCTCCGAATCATTTCCAGATAGATTCAGACCTTTTTATTGGTCCCCTGATTCAATTCATATTTGGAGATTCAGCCACCGAATCTGGCCGAATCTCCTCCAAATCAAATCTGTACCCGAAGATTTGCACAGCCCTATTTTCCACCTTCTTGGTTCCCCTTGAGCCCCAGTAACATGAAATGTTTTTTTTTCAAAATGATGCCTGGACAGAAGAAGCTCATTTGGATGTCAAGATCCTTGCTTAGTGTTTGTACTTGTTTTATAGTAGTATCAGGAGGTACAAAAAAAACCCAGGACCCTTGAGGCTAAGCACTGTGCAGAAAGATAACTGGAGAAATGCTTGCCCAAATAGTTTATAAGGTAAATACAAAGGACAAACATGAGGTATAACAGGGAAGACATACAGAAGAGTGAAGTGACTTGCCTTTGGCCACACTTGCCTTAGCAAAATCACTTATGGCGCCCCCTTAAAGAGGAAACTCTTTACAATAGTAGAAATAACATTAACAGCCTTTTTCAAACTTGGCATAAACCGTGTTTAATTTAGGTAATAAGGAACATTGGATTGTCTAATGTAAATCTATTTAAAGAGCAGACGATATGAAAAACAGAATTCATTCTTAAAGCCTGCAATGAATAGGATATCATCTATCAAGACACCATCTGAGAAACTATATAGTGTTTCTTTGGGATAACTCATGAACCATAATGCCAGAAAGCCAGGAGAAAACAGAACACTACTGGAAATTGCACAAATCTGACAGACAAAATAACAGCAGGAAAATGAAGGAGGAAATAGTAAGAGGAGAAAAAAAGACCTGCCTAACCATTTAAGACGATTCTGTGCAACAGTTGAGTAAACTTAACATTGTGGATGGCTTTTTCAACAAGGCTCAAATAGCCTAATTGACTCTTTGTAGTCAATGGGGATAGCACTGATTTTAGGAGGACCAGAGCTAAGTCAATGGCAAATAACTCTGGAAATAGGTGTAAAAGCATAAGTAATATGCTTCTCTACAATAATACAAGACAGATCCCCAGCTGGTCATAGTGTCATAGCTCCACTGACATCACTGGAGAATCTGTTGCCAAAAATTAGCACAGCACTGTGAGCTGCAAACATGATACCTGGTAAAGGAAAGCAAGATTCCTGCCCTCCTTCCTTCTCCCCAACATGTGGTTTCATACCTAACACTGGCCTTCTGGGTACAGACTGAGTTTCAGTCAACCTTTTGCCTAAACTACATCAAGATTTTCCATCATTCATTTGGAAAAAAATGTAAGTTTAGCTCTAAATTGTAAATGCATTTAAAACCAAGTGAAAGGGCCGTTTGGGATGCAGAGTGCTTCATCACAAGCATGTTGCGTGGCAGTGACAATGGGCACAAAACAGCTTGTCATTTACTTTGATAGGCTTTTTTTTTCCTTTAATTTTTATCAAAATAGATGTTGGCTGGCCAATGATAGCAGACTCGCATTCAGCTCGAGACTTGGCATGCACAGGAATGTTTTTGATGCAAGAGACGATGTAATAATGAATTAAGCCAAGAACAATAATGATCATAGCCCAATTTGAAATGCAGCCTGACAAGCTTGGTATAACAAGGTCATTGCTTAAGCTGCCACTGTCCCCTGCCTTCACCCCTTTAATATCCAAGTTACAAATTTTGGAAAGGGAAATCTCTCTGAAGAAAAACTTTCCCTTCACATTCATGATTTTCATTTTCACAATCACCTCTAAGTTGATCTTTTGCTAATGTGTAGATAAAGTATACCTAACAAGGAGTTCAAAAGAGGATGGAGCTGGACTGTTCTCAGTGGTGGCAGATGACAGACCAAGGAGCAATGGGCTCCAGTTGCAGCAAGGGAAGTTGAGGTTAGATATTAGGAACAGGTTACCCAGGGGGGTGGTGGAAGCTCCATTCTTGGAGGTTTTCAAAACTTGGCTAGACAAAACTTTGGCTGAGATGATCTAATTGGGGCTTGTCCTGCTTTGAGCAGGGGGGTGGATTAGATGTGACCTCCTGAAGGTCCCTTCCAACCCTAACTTTCTACGATCCTATACTGCTGGATAAAACTACCATCTAAAATAAGGAGATCTGGCTTTCCTCTACATACAGTTAGCCCAATAATCAGTCAGATGAAGGAAAACTCCATAGGTTTGCATTCACAGTTTCCATGGAAGCTGGACAGCCTAAAGGTTAAGGCACAGCTAGTGGTTGTGAGAATCCCAGCTCCTGCGGGACTTTGGGCAAGTCCCTTTAGGAATGTCTGTATCCTTTCCTTCCCGACTCCAAGGCCCAGAGCTGACTAAATAAGCCCTCCCCAGTCACTCTTGCTGGGGCAATAGAGCACTGTACACTGCTCAAGAATGGCCCCAAGTGGCTCAGGGTGGACCGCATCATGACTGCCAGTACTGCCAGAGAGCCTGAGCATTGTCCTGGGATAAGCACTTTGGGTGATCCAAGCCATCTACTCTGTCTAGGTGCTTGTCCTTGGTATGGCCACTGGGAACAAGTGGGTGGGGGGCTTGTTTTATCAACAGCAATCCAGGGGTCACAAAGGAACCCATACAAGCATGACTTTAGACTGTCTCCATTTGCCACCTGTAAATAGCGATAACAGCGCTTCCCAACCACAGAGCGATGTTGTGAGGACAGTTACATGTATGCTGAAGACTCTGAGCCTTCTGCTGCTATAGTGATGGAGGCCAGGCAAATACTTAAGACACACAGAGAAATTCTGCCTCATTGCCGTGCGAAAAGTGATTCACCAGCCTGTAAATGGCAACCAATGCAAGGTAACCAATGGTAAGCAATTCAAGGTAACCAATGGAGAAACAGGCCACTGATGTAGAGGGCTTGTGCCTTTGTGCTGCCACCACGAGGCCTTCCTGTCTCCGTAACAACATGGATCCTGGGCGCACACGAATAGCTGTTACTCGCTTCACTGGTGGCTTGCTTAAATGAAGGGAAGGTATGGGTACATTAATTCTGCCTTTACTCTCTCTCGTCTACAGTCATGCGTCACTTTGCAAATCACTGAACCGGTCCTCCATGGGGGGATTGTGCATGGGCTTCTCAAAGTTCAAGGTTCTTCTAAAGGATGAGCAATACTTGGAATGCTAAGCAGCAGCCTTCCACACTTCCATTATATCCCAGTAAGGATGTATCAGAGCTCTGGTTGCTTAAGGAAACTACTCTGAAAAGCTGGAACTTTTACATCAAGCGAGTCACATCCACGGATTCCAGCAAGAGACTTGACCAGCTGACTTCACCAAAGAGATTCCCTGTAGCGCTTTATTAGTCTATGCTCGGTTTTGCATAAAAAAATAAGAGGAAGACGTGTTTTCTGTCCCAGAGGCTTACAATCTCCATCATACAATACTCTACCAACTATTATGAACATGCTTCTCTAAAGGCTGGAGTTCTTACTACATAAATTTTATGTTGTGGTGTTCACTAGATCTAGAAGGGGTACAATGAGATTACCGGCCAACAAATGAGATTACCGGCCAACTAACACATTTGCTGATCAAGTCAGATCCGTGGTTTCTTGAGGTCACAAGTCTATTAACATAAGCCTACTCACCCCCTCTCTGCACAGCCAAAGGGGGTTGATCTCAGGCAGGTGATTTAAGGAACGCAGAGACTTCAGCCCCACATAACCATTCACTAAGTGCAAACCCCAACCATAGCAGCAACACAAAGTGGCTCTACACATAAGGAAGCAGCAGAGCAAGTCTCCCTATCATCATCCCCCGGCCTCCCAGTGGGGATTAAATGTAAATTAATGCTGCTGCCCCTGCTTCTTCAAAGCATTGTCTGAAGGAGCAACTCCTCAGGGAGCCATGTTGTCATGCATATAGTGGAGAGGTGCAGAAGTACTCTTCTGATCTGTTTATCTGGATCTCATCTAATAATTTATAGACCTATATCCTTGTCCATTCTGACAGAAACCTTCCAAAGTTACAAAGAAACACTACATACCAAAACTTGCAGTTTCATATCCCACAGGTAGATTTCCTTGCATTTTGGATATTCTCAAGCCATATACATAAAAGACATTAATAAAGGCTCCTTGAAACCTCCAGGAGTTTTCCCTGAGTAAGGAAATGCACGTTAAAATCCAAAGGCTGTAACGTAATATTTGTTGGGGGGCGGGGGCGGATCTTTCAACACAAAGTCAGACCAAAAGCATGGCTGAGCTGCCTTAAATTCATGAGTGCTCTGATTCTGCAGTCGTCAGTAGGAAGCTAATATCAGCCTTTCATCAAAACAAAGATGCACCAAGCATTTGAAGAGATTTTCATTATCCTGAATATATGTTAATCTCCTTAAACATAAAATAGATCAAGCAAATACAGATTCATCCTTACCTCAAAGAAAAAGAATTCCCAGGCTATAAGGGAATGTGTTTCCAAGGCTTTAACATACAAGAAGGGGTATTTAGTGTTCAAAAGATGCTGCCAAAATAGCAATATGATTTTATGTTTACTTTTTGCAAGGCAGTTTGCAGGGGTGCAAAGCTTTCATTGCAGTAGGTCCTAACAGGTTGGGGGTCTTTCACACCTCAATAACACTAGACAAAGAAGTCATTTTACTATTTTTTTTTCTTTTCTTCATTTTAGTAACAATCAGTCATCTATTATGCATGCAGCTAGTGCAGGAACCCCATTTAGAAAGCCAAATTAAGCCAAAGAATTCTTACAGACAGGCTTATAAGTCACTGCTGCCAGAGAGACATTTCAAATGCTGTGGCTCCTTTGAAGTTTTTGCCTTGAAAAGGGTCAGTAAGTGAATATGTTTTCAAAACTATTCAAGATCTTATTAATGGTGGTTTAACCAGTGCAAAGCAAAACAGTACTAAAAAAAAAAGACAATTCCCTTTTGTAAAATGAATCAAACAGACTATTGGCACTAGTTTCTGCAGCTTGAAAATTGGAAAGTTGAAAAACTGAGTTTTGATTCATCTTCCTGAGCAATTCTAGTATATTGTTTCAGAAAAATGCATAAATCTTTGTTACCACAATCAGGTTAGATCACTTTTTAATTCTGCTTGGGTACATTAGACATTGTGGTATTTGTTATTACTGGTGCAAAAAAAAAAGGCAAAGCCAAGGTATCCTTGGGCAACTCAAACCTCCCACAGATGCTAAGGAGAGGTTGGTGTTGCACACTGAAGGCATTTTTTTTTTTTTTTTTTTTAAACACATGGTCCAGGGGTGGGGAAGGGGGTGTTTTAATTAGAGTGGCTCCAAGAGCCACTCTAATTCAAATGCCCACAGTGTCTTGTGCATCAGTGACCCCATGCTTCAAAAGGGTGGAAGGGGCAATTTAACTAAAGCATGTTTGACACAGGGATGCTGATACACAAGACACGGAGGATGCTGGAGTGTGCTAATTAACTACACCACATCGAAGCAGCCTCCCCACATGTCTAGACTTCTTTCATGCTACCCAAACATAGTCTCTATGAATGTGCTGAAATTGGAGTAGTTTGTTTCCCAAGGGAAATTTCAGCACTTTCATCTTTGCCCGGGCAGGGATGAAGTGAAGCTCACCTGCCTCATGAAAAGCAACAGGATACATGGGGTTCAGATGGGCATCATCATCATCTCTTCCAGTGCCTGCAGTTGGCACAGGAAGGGAGTGGGTGGAGGCCAAAATTCAGCACAGTAATACATTTCTTTAAAAAACAAAACTATGATTCTTATTGGTATTGCACCCCATCAAAGTGAAATCTGCTGCTCTCCTCTGATCCGGTTATAGAACTGCTCAAAATTTCCCAAAGATTTGAAATTTCCCTGAAAGTTATCATTGTAAAAATTATTCTTTTTGTTTTCACCAGCTCCTGTAATAATGGTGCAGACATGCTCTGTAAACTACATACTGATTTACTGATAATAGATATATAAATTAAAAAAAAAAGAAAAAAAGAATCTAACCCTAAAGGCACAAAACAGTGAGAACCTCCAGTTTCCTTTGTCTAGGATCTTACACCATTCCCATTTGTGCAGCATCCTCTCTTATCGGACCAGATGCCACCTTCCTAGAATCCCCCCCACAATATTTCCAGTACCGCCAGGTATTTGGTCTTTAGCATACCCCCTTAGCACTCAGAAAACTGATGCTAGTAAAATGGATTTGTATATAGGCACACGGGCAGGGGGAAGGGTGAACAGTAATAGCTCAAGATCAACCAATCAAGCTGAAATGGCTTCCAGGTGCAAATCCATATTAACCCATGAGCCAATCATGTGAGATGCAGAAGTCAAAGAGCTTAATGCCACTGACAGGGGTGGCTTCAGCCTACACAAGACTGCCTTAATCTATATTGCTTCATTCAGAGCAAAGCAGCTCTGCGTACCTGCCAGGTTCAGCTAACAGGCAGAGAGAAAGAGGAGAAAAGAAACTGAGCAGGCCTTCTTGTGTATGCAAGCAGTCACAATGAAAAAAAAATGAGCTGGAGGGAAA
>NW_005841875.1:507962-537227 GCF_000455745.1 Alligator sinensis
AAGAATGAGTAAATATGGGCAAGAAAAACCATACAGGAAGCCTAAACCGATGCAGCCAATACGGAGCCAACCTCTATGCCAAGCAATATCTATCAGCTGCTGACATCTATGCCAAGCAATTCCAGGGCCAAAGCCCAAAGCCACAATCTTCGCCACTGGTCCACTTACTTTTGCTCAAAGAGCCCTGGCCAAAAATCCAGCTACCAGCATCAATGATCTGCCTGCCAGGATCACACGTGCCAACATCAGCACTCAATCTGCTACAGCTACAGCTGTTATTCAGATCTCTTTCACACAGTAAATATGCAATGAACTGTAATTCAAATCTGCAGTAAAAAGAAAACTCATAGAGATTTTTTCTTCTTTTTTTGTTCTTCCTTGTTTCCTTCACATTGAGATGTGACCCGCTGAAGCTCTCTCTATGCAAGTTTGCTACATAGCAGTAACTTTAATTTCTTGAGCACTGTGCACCCACAGAGAATCTTTTCCCTTATAGGAAATTATTTTGCTGTTAAGCCGCAAGAAGTAATTCTGCTGGGAAAAAGAATAACTACTTTGTAGCAACTTTATAGCTCACATGGATACATACCTAACTACTCTGCTGCTGGCATCCCTCCTGTTCCTATTCCACACTGCAGTGCCTCCCAGGTAGATTGGTCTGTCCTTGTACTTAGGTGCTCTCCCATGCTCTGGGGTTATCTGGGCAAATTATCATCTCTCCATTGAAATGCTGCCCGAAGAATCACCAATGATGCAAATCAACTCAACTAACCTAGGAGGGTGGTTATTGTATCTCAAGTGCCCCAAGACTCAGGACTGACTTGACTTGACATTGAAATGCTAGCAGGCAGCCAAGATGGTCTCTTTTTCATATTAGTAAATTCAGTACCCAGTATCAGAGTAACGGAGCCACACATACTGTGCTTCTAAACACGGAGAGGTCCCAGACTCCCAAATCCTCTTTAGACAGCTGTATGTTCAGTCCTACCTGAAGAACTGTTGTCCCACAGATGCCTACAAGATGCTGTCAAATCAAATGAAGAAGGGGCTTGGTCCCAGGGTAGATCGCATCAAGCCAAAGCAAAGGAGCTCCCATGGAATTACGCAAGTGAAAAAGGACCAACACAGGACCTCCAGGAAACTGGACCAGTGGTGAGCAATGCCATAGAAAATATAAAGGTGACGTGCCACATGTTCTCCACAAGGCACTCAAGACTGCACAGCTGACACTCATAGCCAAATCTCCTGGATCAGACAATACTTGCCTTCCCTTTCCTTGGCCACCATGGCCTAGAGGAGCTCAGTGGAGCTTTTATTGGGCTTCTGAGTCAAGTATCCTACCTGGATATTCATATTGAAGCTGTTGCATCAGCAGCCAGCCTGAAAATGCTGTGGAAGGGGGCTGTAATAACCATTAGCACTATTTCACTACACCTGCACAGGGAGATTTAAATTACTTTTTCCACAATACCAAGTCCCCTTCTCTACCTCTTTACTATTGAACACCCCATTTAAGTAGGCTGAAAATGGTGTGCATGCTGGGGCTTTTAAAGCCTTAATGTTTTATTTCCCAACAGCATCGTAACCCACAACCACCGGCCACACTAGCTACGCAAGAACCACACTTCCAGGCTGCTTTCTGTCCCAAGACTCTGCCATATATCCACTGCATACTCCCCTACCTCACCCCCCAGGATGAAAATAAAGCAAAAGCACTAAAAAAATTGTAGCAGAAGACACACAAACAAACAGAAAACATGCACATTATCTCCCAGTGCCATTACTGCTCTCAGCTGTTAGGTAAAGCTGAGATTTCATGAGGTTAAATGGCCAAATCAGGTTACTGAGATGTTTCAAAATGCAAAGATATTTTAAGTCATTACAAGACATCTGTTTTCCAGCAAATCACTGCACATTTCTATTAATTTTTATGTGCACCTCTTGCTAATCTGTAGGAATCATAAAAGAAAATATAAAGGAAACGTTATGCTTTATTTTGGCATGCATGCTGCAAAGAAACCCCCCCTGTTAAAGCTTGCCATATTGTTAGCATCTCCTTTCTGTTGCTGCATCAGCAGCAGGGAGAGGGAGGGAAGTATCCTGGTAAACAGCAGTGCTACACCTCTTCATGGTTTGCCCACTGTCTTTTTGATGCAGACCCTTAGAACTTGCCTCAGGGTAACATCCTCCAATAAAAGGATAGCTTGCAGAGATGAGCAAGCAAGTAGAAACCTACTGACTGGTGCCAGCCGTGCATCTAAAACCTGAAGAGTCACCCAAACATGGCATCTTTCTAAAGAGTTTATGCCAAGCATGGGTTTGAAAATCATTTTATCACTTGCTGTCTTATTCTCTCTAAGCAAACCAAGGAGTGAGAAGAGAAAGTGGGACAGACATTTCAAAATTTTGGAAAAAGAAACACGTTATCATTGCTCATAAGCAGAGTCGTAGTTAGCCACATTTGTTAGACAGGGTGTCACTTCAGAGACTAACTGGCTCAAAGAGGCAGAGGGGAAGGTAACAAGAGTGCAGTGGCACAGCTGACCCCCTGCTTTCAGTCGACCATGCCACAGAAGCACTTGGGGACCTTTTTTAAGTCCTTCAAGTAAGAATCCCCCTTTCCCTTCCCTGTAGCAACACATTCCCGCTCCTCCCCTTTCCTTCCCTCATCTGCTGCCCACCACTGCCACTATCTCTGGCTGCCCCAGAAGCATAGGCAGGGAAGCGGGGGGAGCTCCAGAGCCATCCCTGCCTGCTCCAGCTGTTCTCTGCACAGAGCCAGGCTCATCCAGGTAGTGCCAGCAGCTGGAAGGTCCTTCCTCCCTGCCTGGCCCCCCTGGTGTTCCCTGCCAGCCCAGAAGCAGGCATGGAGAGAAGGGAACCTGCCTGCTGCTGCTGCTGTCTCTAGCTGAGCCTTGCTCCATGCAAAGCCTGGTGGCAGCAGGGCAGGAGCAGCACTGGGACACCCTCCCCACAGCATCCCTGGATCAGCTAAGGGCAGTGGCAGCAGTTATTGGTTGAGGTGGGGATGGATTATGAGGTAGGGAGAGGGGAAGAGAGGAATGTGCTGCTTAGCAGAGGGGAAGGGAGAGGGGAGGGAAGATTAAGTTTCTCAAGCAAGTAAGAAAGTCCCCCTGCGATGCAGTCAGCTCAGCCTGGTGTTGGAAGGGGGAGGCTGGAAGCTGAGGTGCAGACATCCCTGCAGGGCAGGTCACTGCTTCCTCAGCCCCCTTCTGAAATCCTGGATCTGCCCCTGAAGAAAGGCACAAGCTTTCGTGGGCAACGGTCTACTTGGTCAGATGCTATGAACGGACTTCTAAGGTGCCACTCTGCCTCATCTTCTGCCTTCATCTTTAATGATAAGCTAAACATTATTCTTTTAAATGCTTTCTCTAGGCTTCCATTGGGAGTATGCATGGTCATTCTTTATTAATGACTCTCCTGATATTCCATACCAGGTGTGGCCAATCTGTGGCATGGGTGCCACAAGTGGTAGGGCAGCCTTTGTGTGCGATACAGAGCAGATAGAGCAGGGAACAGAAAGCAGAGCATCAGACAGGGCAGTGGGATCAGCATGGCACTTGGGGAAACTGTGGGGCATAATTTGTGGTATGCCTGCCAAAATGACTGGCCCCCAGCTGTTGTATCCCACTGCTAGCTGTACAAAAACGGTTTTTTGGGAGGGTGTTGTTGTGGTTTTTTTTAAGTGAGAAGGAGATTTTTTTTATTTATTTATTTTTTTTTTTACAGAAATATCACGTTGTTTTAAACCCACTCAGGCTCTGTTTTACAACCATATTTTTAAGGCCTGTTGTTATAGTTTCCTTTTGAAGCCCTAAAAAAAAAGAAGGTGTTCAAAGAGCAGAACTTCAGAGGATCATGGGGAGCTGTTCAGTAGTGGACATGTGCTGAAGTCTGCTTTGTAATTTTTCTGTCTGCTCACACTTTACTCCTCAGCCCTACAATGGGAATACTCTGTAGGCTGCACAGCATGTGGTTATAGACTTACACTCTTCTGGCAGCTTTCTAAATTGCACACTCAACAATGCGCAACAAGGTTGTTTCACGCACTGTATGTAGCAGAGACTAATTATATCAACATGTTACGTTTAATTAGAAAACAATATAAATACAAATTTTGGAAGCACTGTACGCTAGTTAAAAAGGCATACCCTGTTGCAAGAACTATACTAACTTATTTCAGCTCTCCCACTGGGCTATAATGGCTTTCATATTTTTAAAAAGTTGCTGCTTCATGAGTTTCCCTTGCAAGGACTTCAGGTCTAATCTGACGCACACAATTTCACATTTTATTCTCATTCTTGCTGTCCTTACAGACAGTCATGAATGTCTTAGTCTCTTTGGGGATGAAAATGGGGTAGTAAGTCCCATTCAGTTTGAATATTTCTTCTGAAGTAGTATTCAGATTCCCCTGAAGACTCGTAGAAATGCAGGCAATGAGGTCTAGAAACTTGCCCACTTTGTTGCATCAGCTAAATTCAAAGTTCACAATATCTTTCTTTATTGCACCAAAATCCAAAACAAAAGTGATTTGCTACTGGCCGTTTATCAATACACGAAAGTTAGTTAACTGGATACAATTTATCTGTATATATCCATGCACCACAGTTTAAGTTTACCTGGTTCTGAACTGTCCAAACTTCTCTCCAGATACTGAAAACAACTTCAACTGTAAAATTGTTTAACATTAGCTTCCTTTAAACAGGATCATTCACCTCTTGTCAGTAGCCAATGATCAAAAACATGCTTTTTAAAATTCTCTCCAAAAGCCAGGAGCATTTCTTGGTAAAAGTGAATGAAAATTTAGTACTGTAGAGCCTCTATCAAAAGAGAAGACAATCCTGTGGTGATAGGTTTATCCAATGAGATTATGTAGTTCTTTCTCTGTTTTCCATTACACACTTGATATTAAATAGGATAAGCCTCACTGATCAAAATATTTGAGAGAAATAATGAAAACGATGGTGATTCAACAGAACACTTTTGTTTGGGGGTTTTGTATAATAAGCTACACTCCCCCCCCCCCATTTTTGCCTTCTTTCACTCTGTGAGCATATCATTTTTCAGAACATATTTTACTATTGATCAGTAAATGATCTGTGGCTCACAGTGAATAATGCAGTAAAGGCTGTCCATCAGTACTTCAAATTCTCTACTTCTTAGAATTTCTCATTCTCTTTTGAACCAAATCTCCTTTTTATCTGCCCCTGAATTCAATAAGTGTTCTATAATTCCTATAGAAACAAAAGGGATAAATCCCATTTAGCCTGAACGTGCCTAAATACAATTTATACTAAACTGAAGTATCTAATTCCTAAAGACAGGTCTAGTTTGTCCCTACCCAACAAGAAATAAAACCCATGTAGGCACCCAAGATCAGACAGCACAACCTTTTTAGATAGCAAAGTCCTTTGTATGGCTCTGTTTGGTACACATGGGCATATCCCATACAAACTCATGGGGGGGGGGGGGGGGGGGGAACTAGGGGATACAATGTTTACCAGGGTGCCCATCATCAGGGTAACTAGAAACAATGGCCACAAACTGAAGGAGAACAAATTTAGATTGAACATCAGGAAAAAAATGATTTATTAGTAAGGGTTGCCAAAATATGGAATATGCTTCCAAGGGAGGTGGTGCTCTCTCCTTCCTTGGAGGTATTTAAAAGGAGATTGGACAAACACCTGATTGGGGTCATCTGAGCCCAGCGCTCTTTCCTGCCCAGAGCAGGGAGTTGGACTCGACGATCTAATAGGTCCCTTCTGACCCTAAAATCTATAAAATACCTAGAAATGATCCAGTTCTATCACCTAGGAACCTACCACTCACCTAAGCTCTACTGCTTGCTATGGGGAGCACACTCAAGTCCCTGGAGAAACACCATCCATCACTTGACTCTTAACACGCATCAGTTAATCCATTCATCTGCTCCAATGAAGGATCAACTATATCTAGTTGCTACCTATTTGGTACCTTAGGAACCTTATTCCACAACAATTAAGATGAATTAACCTATCAGGTAAAGGTTAATTTACAACACAAATAAAACAAACAGGATTTTATCTCCTTTTTATCCTAGCAGTCAAATGCAGGGCACGAGCAACAAATGTGAGGGAAAAAGAAAAGGTCTTATAGAACTTTTAATAATCTATTAAATGGTATTTCTCAGATTCGAAGCCAACTTGTCTTCTAAATGAAAGCTCTATTTAAGCGTTTGGCTGTCTGGCTATAAAATGCTTCCATTTGACCTTATTATTTCAATATTAGATGGGAAGAGAAAAAAAGACTTCAGAAAGTTCACCATATAATTTGCTTTTTTCTTCTTATAAGATTTAGCCAATGAGAAAAAGAAAGATTAAGAAAAAGCTTAGCCTTTATAGAGCTGATAGAGCTTAAAATACCCAAAAGAGGTGCTCTCATGTGATGAATTTATGAACTTATTGAATATGAACTTACCAAATACAAAATTATGTTGGTGATTATTTTATCACAATAACAAGGCTTCACAGTAGCGTAAAGAATGTAAAGATTTTGGGCAGCTTTCTTGTTTTCCTACACTGGTGACACATCAAAAACTATTCCCATTCAAAACAGTACTGGCAAGAACTGACAAGGTAAATGGTACCCATACCTCAAACTATTTTAGAGGTTCTGGTGTCTTGGGTTTGGTCTTCACACTGCCTTTAGTGAGCTTTCTAATTTACAGCATTGCTTCTCTTTTCCACCATCCACTTTTATTTTAAACAAGAGTTTAAGAGAACTGAATATCTCATCCTATTGACCATGCAAGGCTTGCAGCTGCAATACCAAAAAAAGAGACTGTAACGGGAAAAAACTCATTTGCTACTGATAATTCACTTGCCATTGTACATAGCACTTTTTTTTTTTATATAAATTGATATAATTATGGTAGACAGGAAAATAGGACAACTGCACACAGCACTTAGGGGCACATCGAAAGCCTATTCAAGGCATTTATAAAGAGCTGCACAGAGGCACTTTAAATAATTTTAAAAAATACTCTTTCACAATTCCTCGGACCAAAATCTTTCCTTATTCTGTTCCCTGTAACTGCTTGTGCCTACTATTTTGCTTTTGTGCAGTTGTTTGCAAGTCCAAGAGTACTACTTAAAAAAAAAAAAAAAGAAAACTGAAGTGTTTGTTTTAGATGATAAACAAAAAAGTAATACATGAACTTTCCAAAGGCATTAAGGGGCAAAAATAGCTAAAAGCGTTGACCAGAAGTTTTGAATAAAGTTGCTCAAATGACTTTTTTTTTCTTTAAAAATTTTTTTTTTTTTTTTTAAATAAGACTGTATATCATCTATTTCTAATCAAATTAGAACTCAAATTTCTGAGAACACACACCATAGTTACTTGGGTATAAGTTGTAGCTGTGTTGGTCTAAGGACACAGGCAGACAAGATGCTTTGGGTGAATCTGATATCTTTTATTAGACCAACTTAAATAGTTGGGGGAAAAAAGTTAGCAAGTTTTCGGGTTTAAATACCCTTCGTCAGGCTGAGGAAGTCTCTGCAGTTGGTTTTAGTTGGTCTACTAAAAAGATATCAGATCCTTGTCCAACATAGTTACTGAAATTCTGGCTGGCCGGCTACACCTGCAGTGCTACCAGGATCCAAGCACTGACAAATAAAGAACAGAAATTCCAGGTGGGATTCAACCAAAAGAACAGTGCAGGACACTTCACAATACGAACCAAGTTGTTCTCCAAGGAAAAGAACCTCCTTCAGAGAGTCCCACTTAAGCTGAGCTGGCAACAAGGAGAGAGATTTCTTTTTGCAGTTCCCGTTATAGGGCTTGGTTCCTGACGCCTGCACATATCCTGACACAAGCACAGCTTTCAGGGAATCTTATCCATTCTCTTTGGAGTTCATGTGCTTCTAACACTCCCTCATGTCCCTCAGAGCAGGGGGCTGCTATGAAAACCATACTTCCAGTAGTCTTTTCAGATCACAGTTGTCCCCAGCTCTCCATTAAAGGTGGTTCATTGTCTGGTAGCAAATGTAACGCTCACTAGATTATCATTATCTTGCACCAGAATCCCTTGTGGCCTTAGTAGTGGGACAGGGAGATGGTGCCAAATGAAGCTTTCCCTAGACGGCCTCCTCCATAGAGGAAATCTGCTCAGCAGCTTTTACCAAAGACCAAGAAGCATTAGGAGCTGTTTTATGTTTCTGTGTGCAGTCATATTGCCAATCCTGAACATTCAGAAAGCAGAAGTCAAGACACAAAAATAAAAAAATTATAGCACTGACTAAAGTCATGAGATATTGAAAAACAGATTTGTCATTTGTAGATTCATATTTGCAAGCTTTCCCCACAAAATAAAAATTGAGATTTCATTGTAAGCATGTGAGTCCAGAAGACGAGTATTTAAGACCACCGGAAAGTATCAAGTGTCTCAGTAGTATCTCAGGAGCTGGCCATGAATGCACTTTTAATATTAACTATATTAGATGCATGCAGGTGTGCCATTTATATATGACTCCCATACCAGGAATAATGCTAAAAAGGCCTTTCCTGTGTCTCCTAGGCTAGGGACAGAAGTTACATATAAGCCCTGCTTGAGTGTGCAGAAACTGGTTTAAACCCATAACAGAACATATGTTCAGTGCACATAAACCAGTTTCAAAATGGGCAAAACCAGTTTAGTATCAGACTTAACTGACTGATGTTTATGGAACTCCTGTCCCAGACCCCTTTCTGGTTCATGATAATTAAGAGTCCCCCAGCATCCCCTGAAGCCCTGGGCTGGGCTGGAGAGGCAAGCAGAGTTGGCCCCACCCCTCTGCTCCCTAGCCAGAGCACTATCACTGCTCTGACTGGCTGAGAAGGGGGTGGGGGGGCAAACTCCTGCTCTGGAGTGCAGCCAGGTCTGCCTGGAAGTGGAGCATCAGCCCTTGCCAGGAGTCCTCAGACCCCGCATTCCCCATCACTGCTCCACTGGCAAGAGCAAGTGTGTGGCCAGACCCCAGTAGCCTGATGGGAAGGGGTGGGGGGGTTAATCCCTGCCATTGCAGGGCTGGGGGAGTGTTTAATCCCCTATTGCAAACAGCAGCGGTGCAGGCACTGACAGCGCTGACTCTGTCCCATGCTGAAGATCCCATCAGGCAAGGCCCATGCCGTAGCACCTGGGCCAAGTCCCTTCGAGGAGCAGCAAGCGGCGCCCAAGGCCAAGGCAGGTCCAGCCGAGGGGAAGGGGTGGAGGAAGAAGGATGGGACCTGGCTGAAGATGGGGAGGTGGGTGTGGAGGGGAGCTGAGGCTAATTGCAGAGCCTGATTCACTGCTGCCTCCTGCTGTGGCAGCATGGCTTGGACTGGGGTGGCCCTAGGGGGCAGGGGTCGGTACCTGCTACCTCCTGCCTCCAGCCCCCTATGGAGGTCATGGTATGCAGGCGGACCACAGCTGGACTGTAGATCCCTGCCCCCCTCTCTCTTCTGGCAGCAGAGCAAACAATTGTGGCAGGTGAAGGTGAGGCACTTGTCACCCGCCACCTGCTTGCAGCAACTCCAGGAGCTTGGGGTAAGCTGCTGCGAGCCAATCACTGCCCCCGGGCCAGACTCACCTGCAGCAGTCCACTGCCTCTCCCCACCACTGCCCATGCCCCTGGTCCATGGCAGCTTTCCCCCAACACCTGGTGTTCCTCCCTCCCCCTCCATCCACACCCCAGCTGGGGTCCCTGTCAGCCAGGGTGAGGATTTAAACCCCTCCCCACTCATACACAGGTCTGCTAGGGCCTGGCCATGCTCCTCCCCAGCATAGCTTCCCTGCAGCCCAGGACTGGCTCTAGCACCCCATGACTTCTAGCCTAAACCCCTGCAGGCATATGCCTGCATTTCCAGAATCAAAAGTGAATGTCTATTCACTTGCAAATTGGTTCAACCTAGCCAAGTTAGACTAACCCGCAAAGATTGAATCAATTCAGGCTCAGGTTTTTTGAATGTCTGTCCCTAGCCCTAGAGAAAAGGCACTTGATCTGTATTCCAGCGCTCACAGAAGCAGTAAGGATGATCCAGCCCTGTTTGACGGATTAATTTTAACAAGCTACATGCGACTGCCCAAGTTTCCTGACTGTACATGTCTTGGAAGGGTTCATGGTTCAGTGTCAAATGAAGGATTTCGTTTGAAAGTCAGTTGTGGGCTGAACGATTTAGTGCACGAAATTCCTGTAAGTCAAAGATGAGTTCATGGACTAGACAACATAGAGCTGTTACACAGCAGTCATTTAGCTACACATTAAAAAGTAAATGACTTGATTACCCTGCTGTACGAATTTTGATAGCTCCTAACTTTACCATCATCAAAAACTGTAACATGCACTCAAGGCAATTCACAGTTTTCAGTGGAATGTAAAATGGTAAATATTGAACATTAATTCACAGTTAAACTGCAAACAAATATTGTTAATTGCATTGCCATGGCGATTGAAAGCTCTTGGCATGGAGGGAGGAGAGGGGGTTTCTGCTGGGTGATATACACACAAAAATGAGCTCTGCCTCAAAAGAACTTACCATCTCAAAATAAAAGAAGAGACAGTGGATAGAGGCAGGCAGACAGCAAACAGAAGGGAAATAGAAAGAAGAAACAAGGAGACAATATTGGTCCCTGCAAAAGACATTAAAACTTGTCTTTTTTTAAACAGACATCCCAGGAAAGGCGAGTTAAGGGGTATTTTACATCAAAGTTACAATACAAGAAAGCATCAGTTTTAACAGGGGCAATATTCCTTTGACTAACAGAAGAACAGGGAAATATGTGATGCCTCCATGCAATGCTTGCTGTAGCAACAAAATGGAGATTTGAGGAAATAAATATTTTCAAAAATGCACTGTAAATAATGAGTCCGAGATAAAACACAATCCAGTTGTTACTGTCAAAATCTGTTGTTCTTTATAGAAGGAATTTGAAGAGGATCCAGGTAATTTGTTTAATAGCTGCCTGCAATAATGGAAAGAACTTCTCAGCTGTCATGACTGCACAGCATTAAAGAGTCTGCAACTCCAGAAGCCATAACGAAATGTTTGGATCCAGAGGACCACAAAACTCTTTACTTTTTCGGAAAAAATTGCGGGCTCAGCAGATTCACAGAATTTACCTTGGAGTCCATTGTATCAGAAAATAGCTCTGCCTGAAGGAGTCTGTCAGCATAACTTTGCTTTTAAATGAAGAAAATGCAAAAATAATGATTTTTCCTTTTTAGGTTACCGTTGTAGCAATACAGAACAAAACCATAACACAATGTTTTCAAAGAAAGAGGACAGAAAAGCTTATAACATTAATGAATTTTACTTTCCCCTACCATCATTTTTTAAAGTGGAAGATATATTTTCCCTGACACAGCTCCTCACTTCTGAGCCATTCCTTTAATTCTTCTTGAATTCATAAAAACGTCAGATGCCCAGCTTCTTTTTTTTTTCCAAATGACATTACCATATAAATGAGGAAAAGTCAGCAGGTATAATCTTTGGCTTTAGAACTATTCTGCTTTTAGAATGAAATGAAACATTATCTAAACTAAATTCTCAATTAATGTGCACTGTAAGTAGTCTGATTATTATGGACAGTATCTTCATATTAACAATTAAGAGGGGCTTAAATGAAAAAGTGGCACAAAATAAGCATTTGGCCAGGGAAAAGGTATATGGCCTTGACGTTTCACCCCCATGTATTAAAAAAACAAATAGGTCAAAAGCTTCAGCATATTCACGTTACATATCTTGGGCTGAATTCATCCCCAAGATTCCTGCCTGCTTCTTGTACTCTTTCTTCATACTAGAAAGAGACTGTATTCTTAAAGAGATCTTCCCAGAACCACCCATCCTAGCCTTCAAACAAGCACCAAACCTCACTAACCTCATCACCGGAAGCAAACTTCCTCAAGCCCAGAACATGCCAAAAGGATCCAGACCGTGCCATGACAAGAAATGCAAAACCTGCCAACACATCTCCACCACCCCCACTATTACTACACCCCACAACAGAGCCATCAGCATTCCTGGATCTTACCTCCAGAAATGTAATATACCTCATCCAATGCACCAAATGCCCTGATGGGAAATATGTAGGAGAGACCAAACAACAACTGCGCACCAGAATGAATGGACACCGGAAATCTATCAAAGATGGGAATACCCAATCACCTGTGGGGGCACATTGCTCACAAGAAAACCACTCTCTCTCCAATCTCAGTCCTGATCCTCAAAGGAAACTTGCAAAACACTTCCCAGAGACAAGCCTATGAACTGCACTTCATCAACCTCCTGGATACTAAAAATCATGGACTAAATATAGACATTGGATTTATGACGCATTATAACCTGCCTGACAGCTGACTCCCCAGGTACTTCTCCACTATTCATCCCCCTTCTCTCCCCCACCACAGCCTGTCTCTCACACATTGACTCCTCAATCTACATCTTCACTGGCTACCTGTCTTGTATGCAGACCAGCCCAGCCCAGCCCAGCCTCTGGATTCTTTACTTTTCATTCCATCCAGGAAGAGCACACGTCAACTGCAGAAACTTCCTTAGCCTGATGAAGGGTTTTTGAACCCAAAAACTTGCTTAAAAATTGTTTTCCAACTATTTAAGTTGGTCTAATAAAAGAGATCAGATTCACCCAAAGAACCGTGTCTACCTACTTCTTGTAACGGCTTTCTCCTGCACCCCACTAGCTTCTCTCCACCCCCTTAGTAAGGTAGCTTTACTAGGAGCATTGCTACCTCTGTCTTGCTCTCTAACATCTCAGGGCTGCCTGGGCACACACAGGACTTGCTCCTGCTCCAGGCTTAGGAATAAGCCTGTCTGAGCAAGAGCTGGGGTTACAACATAGCAATATTGTTCTTCTTATCATTAATATCTGACTACCGTCCCCTGAGATTTCTTCCATCTCTGCTACAAGACAGAAATATAACTATGTTTTTGCATGCATAAGTTCCTGCATAAATTTCCCATTGGAAAACCCATAGGTTTCCAGGGCACCATGCAGAGGAGAAGACGTCCTTCCTGCTCTGCTCTTCTGTCTCCAGCATAACTCTTTCTTGACTCACAGCTCCCTACCTCTGTGCCACAGTTGTAGATGATCTCTGTAGACTGCTGGAGAAAAAGAGTATGCAAGAGAGTTGTTATCCCCTCTCACTCCTCCCTGTTTGCTCCCTTCTGCCAGCAGAACTGGAGACCCCCAGTATTTCTTTTCCAAACTTCAGATCGCAACAGCATGTTAAATATCTAGATTTATTATGATCACAACCTATCAGCAGTCTCTTTTGTGATACTGATTGCCTTTTGAGCAGACCAGCTGTATTCATTTATGGTCTACAATATCTGTGTATCTTTAACCATGCCAGGTAGTAATTCTTATCTTTAAGGAACCTGTGCACACCAGCTCCTGTTTGTAAACATTGTTCCAACCATGCCTTTTTCAAGATGCGCATTATAAAGCTTCCCCATTTTCACAGAGCTCCAAGGGCTGAAAGCTTTCTGCCCTATACTATCCTGAAACAATGCTGGGATGATGTTAGCTTCATGTACAATGTGTCTAAGTATGGGAATTAAGATGCCAGAGGCGCATGGAAAGCGAAAGAGGGAAAAGATAATAAGAAAAAAAAAGCAACCTGTTAACACAAAAGAAAATAAGAACAATTCATAAAAATCTATAGGAAAGACCTGATAGGAAAAGCAAGAATAAAGAAGATATAGCTTAAATGTAACCAATGGCTGATGGGTTGTAGCTCTGTTAGATGTCTTGTAACTGGGAGTACCCCCTCTGCTTTGCATGCTGGCCATAATTAAGCAGAGCACTTAACCACAAAAACACAACCCTACTCAGCAAACCACTCAGGGAAATTTTCAAAGGCATAAATAAAGCATGAAGTTACACATTACGCTTAGACCACACTTAGTCTGTGGACTGTTAAGCAGTGTTAACTATAATGTGCCATGAGGAGTTGCACAATAAGGGTTAAAATCATTTTTTGCCTGTACAGCTCTGACTTGCTACTAGAGAGCTGGTGAGCAGGGGTGTGGCTAAGAGCAAAAATATCTGGGCTCTATCTCTGATTTGGTTTGGGAGGAAGGGAGTTGTAAGCTGTGCATCCTGGGATACTGGAGGACTGCAAATAGCTCTTTTCATCTCTGTGGAGCAGACTGAAGTTACCCCAACACTAACAACCCAGAGTTAACACTTACCTGAAGTGGCATATCTTTGAGAAGTTTCAGAGGGCACTTAGCACAAGTTAATGAGCTTAAAATGTGAGTGTCCACAGATTAAAAGTGCCTTTAGTATGGTCTAAGTGTAACATGTAACTTCAAGCTAAGAATTAGTTACCCAGATCCTATTGCCTTTCATTAGTTGGGGCATAAATGAAAATCCCTCCTTTCTGTATGTACTTCATGCTGAACACATACTAAAGTGGCTTGCTGAATCGATTATTGGGTACATAAGAAAGGCTTTGGAAATGATCTGGTCATTCAGATTTTCTATTTCATCTTAGAAAGCCTGGGACAAAGTACATGGAAGTCACCAGAAAGACTTCACTAATTGTGCTAGGCACTGGATTTTAATCCCAGTATGGAGGGTTTCCTACTTGCAAAGCTTTCAAAATCCATTTTAAAAAAAACGAATTTTTACAGCATGTACTAAAGAGGTTTGGACAGTTTATAATGAGCCTTGGAGAGGTACCCTGGCGAGTATGAAAATGGATGACTGCTATTTTACCAACAGTATTTTTAATAATCCATTTTAAGAACATTGCTTTAATCTGAGGGAAGCACTAAAAGCACTAGGTATTAGGGCTGTGCTAAATTTCGCTGGGTGTTTCATTTTGACACTGTTTCGAGCTCAAAACAGCAAAACTGAAACAAAACGAAAGGCTTTGAAACAGCCTCAAAACTGAAACGAAGGAGATGGAGAGAGAAGAGGGAGAAAGGACTGCTCTGATATTGACTGTGTAGCTGGCCAGTCACTGTGATCCTTCCCTGAGGTCCCTTCCAATCCCATTGCTCTGGGGGAGGGACGGAAAAATTGCTGCACCTTAACACACATCACAAGTTCTGCTTATCAGCACCTTGAAGTGCATTTTCCCAGAAACCCCTACACTTATCTCCTTGAAACCTGGCAGGCTTTGTGGCCTCAGAAGGGGCTACCATGCCTGCAGTTTTCATCCAAATCTGCTAAGAAATGACAAAGTTATAGGCAGTTTTGTGATTCCCCATTATAGCCTATGGGTGAAATGTTGAAACAGCATCAAAACAGTGAAACAGTTTCGACGAAACAAAACGGAACAGTGCTTTGAAACAAAATGAAACTCAAAACGAAACACTATCCCATTGAAACACTGAAATGGAAATCTAAATGAAACGGTGCCGTTTCGTACAGCCCTACTAGATATCACACCAGGACCAAAGAGAGGCCCAATTTAGACTACCGGCTCCCCCATAAGGAAGGTGCGAGCCTAAATGCCACCAGATAATGGTTTGAACCCTGCCAAGGTAACTTTGGCATCATTTCATAGATTTGTTACTGTATCATATTGCAAGATATAAAAATTAGTCACAACTGTACCTCTAATTTCATTACACAGTGGCTGGACCAGACTGGACCTTTTGAAAGAACACCAACTAGAAAGCTACCTCTTATAGATATAGACATAAATATATAAAATAGATTCCATAAATATAAACAGTTACCGATTAAGAAATAAAATTACACAAGTACTAATGATCTAATCTGAGAATACGGCAGATTAGCAACATTTTAGGTTTGTTTTCTGGATGATATTACCATAAATTCTTGATGGGTAAAGGATTAGCAAAAGCAAAAATTAAAATCTACAATGTGTGTTCATTTTCAAGAAAGAATTACAAGAGAAATGCATTTTACAGAACATTTGTATGCTTAAATTACTAAGGGTTGTTCCTGCTCTTTGGGTTCATCTACATATGGTGACATGGAGATGTGCTACGTCGCTGTACTGTGTGCTACAGCAATGTAGCGATCACACGCATCTACATGTGATTGCCAGCTACATCGCCATAGTGGCACACTCCCTAGCTATAACATGCCACTACGGCAATGTAACTGCAAACTCTGTGTGCGCAGTGCCCGCATGGTGCAGTAGCAGTCTGTACTGTGCTGTGGTTTAGTACTTCCAAAAGGAAGTATTACAGTATGGTGCCATAGCAACATCACCATACTGCCATATGTAGACACGCCCTGGATTGTATTTATCCTCACCACAGCTCTTGAGTTACAGAAGTACTATTATAATACTCCCATTTTATAGATAATTAACTCAGGCTAAAAACAGATTTTGGATTTCTCCTAGAACAAAGCCTTTTAATCTTTGAATTCTACAGACAGTCAGCCCTACTATCCCATGTTAAGTACCTCGGAAGTATGCAAATTAATTCTTTGACCTGGGACAGTGGCTGATTCAAGTTAATCATTATTCAAGTTGTACATGTCCTGGCCTGTTTTAATGAGAGTCAAATCTGCCCCAGATTAAACTCTACCCTCTGTTTTTAGAACTTCCCAGCACTGCCACCATCCACCCCACCCCCACTGACCCCAAGCGCAGCCTCGGTGAAGCCCCCCCCACCAGGAAGAGGTTGGCGCAACCCATGGCCCCAAGCCCGCAGCCTGCCCTCGCCCCACGCACAAATCTGGGGGGCACTTGAACTAACAAGGTACCTTCCAGCCTGAATGCTTATATTCCCCCTGCCTCCCCCAGGGTGTGCACAGTGGTGGGGCAATGCCCCCCTCCCCTCCCCCGACGAGACACCTGAAGCTCTATCCCACGCCCCACCCCAGGTGGGCAATGGCTGTCCCTGCTCCAGCCCCACTTCCTCCCTCACTGTGGTGGGGGGAGGCCCTCAATCTGCCCCCCCAGGCCCCTTCCTTCTCACACACTTACCAGCTGGACGCTGCTCTCCAAACTGCCGGGCTGCATATTGGCTATCGGATCAGTATTGGCTGATATCGCTGGTTAATAATTAGCCATCAGCATCAGCCAAAAAAATCTTTATCGGCACACCCATAATGGAGACGCATTCAAAACAAGGAGGCTTTTCTCCACCCAACTTCCCTAAGCAGCTAGTAGGAAAAGGCATTAATCATCTGCTCCCCTTTTTCTCATCTCTATCTTATCCAGCCAGGAGACAGGACAACTAATAAGCCTGCCATCTGTATTTTACTTACTATGCATCTCAAAGGGCAACAGTCCAGAATCACCAATAGTTTATCTAGGCCGTTCTCACCAATAGGAGACAAGTGGCCTACCCCACCCTACTTGTGGAATGCCAGCTTCAGGGCCTAAATCCAGGACCTAAGGGGTTTCCCAGACAAATCTGGAACTGCTTCCTCACATACTGGTGAGCGTCAACTAATTCACAGGTATTTTTATAGGCAAACCTAGCATTAGTAGCATTGGCCATAAATGATTCTCCTGGGAATCTCAGAAGATCATTATACTTCATTGCCCTCAGATTTTCACCCAACAGCATGCAGCTTCCAAGACGTCAATAGTGGAACTGGCAATTTGTATTAAAAATGCCTACGAAATCATAGGTGATGAATAAAGATAGAAAATTGAGGGGGAGGGGGGAGACACCAAGCCCATCAATCTAAACATCCTTAAAATAAAGCAGACTGTGATCAATGTTGATTATGTTGTTGTACTTGTTCCTCAGAAAAAAAAGCAGAAGTCCATATCTGAGGAACATAAGAGAGTCTAATCTCCCTGCAATTTATGCAGCATCTGCATAAGAATAAATAATGCTCAAAGGATGGATTTCCTGAGGAGACAAAGATAAAGTTATTAAATTGCTAGTTTGAATCTTATGTTTAGGCATTCACAGATTTACATTTTTCAGCTTCAACTTTCTATTTCTTGTGAAGTCTGAAATTAAAAATGACAAATTGTGGGATTACTCATGAAACATACCAATTAAGAGCTCTTTGCCAGTTCCTCCTCATCACATGCTTAAGACTTGAACCTCCTGTCATTTGCACTAGTATAACTGGGGAGTAAATTCATTAGAGTCAATAGAGATACGACATGGTAGCTGAGACAATAATCAGACTCAAGGGAGAAAAAGATGCACTATCCGTGGAAGCTACCCAGACTATTACTGTGTACACAATGGGTGCATCCAGGCGTGCGTTTCCCCAGGGGCAAATAGCAGCAGTGCACCTTGCACCACTGCTTCTTGTCCCTGGGGAATGCCCGTGTCACATGTGCGTTGGTGCAGGGCAAGTTGCCCCAGGTGGCATAGGGGGCCAGCACTATGCTGGCCCCAGCAGCCTTACCTGGGGTTCTCTGGGCCTCTCAGAGCTGCAGCTGTGGCGACACTGTCAAGCGGAGCCTAGCCGGCAGCCGCAGCACAGCTCTGAGTGGCCCGGTTTCACTTTTTAGCAGCAAATGCTACTTGAGCATGCACTGCTTCAGGATTTTTTTTCTGTGGTTTTTTTTTTTTGACCCCTGGATATCTAGGGGTAAATAAAAAAAAACTCAAGAACAAAAAACCCCCGGCAGTGCACGCTCGGGCAGCGTGCCCTTGCATCATGGAGAACTCTGGACTGTGCGGTATGTGGCACTGCAAATGTGTGTGTAGCACCACTTAACGCACAACTGCGCTCATCTGGATGTGCCCAATGAATACAATAGGACTAACCCCAGTGAGTTTCCTTGAAGGAAAAGAGGGATCACAGATAGTTCAGGGAGTAAAACGTTACTGTATCTGAATATAATAAAACTAAAATGAGTTCATAGCTCTTGCAAATATGTATTGTAATTATTTAATACAAGAGTGCAATGCAGCTATTCAGTCAGCATTTTTAAATGTTACTTTTTAGTGACAGCCATCTGGACCAAGGATGAGGTTACTATTCTACTGTCCTTTGGAGTCCAGAGACATTATGCATTATTGTAAGTTTTGCTGCAGTTACCACAAAATTATCTTCTAATATCTATCCACTGAATGGAAATTAAACAGCTATGACTGTGACAGCAGAAATTCTGAGGGTTACTTCAGTGCCTTTAGAGCAGCCTATTAATTATCACTGCTGCAATGAAATACTGGGAAGCACATGTTCCACAAAACGACATCCCCAAAATTAAGAAGTCAACTAAGCCTTGTCACTGCTTAATTTCAGCACTTTAAGGAATATATCTAAAGGAAGGAAGCTATGGAGGGGTCAGAGCAGGGGCTCATTTCATACCAGAAGAGTACTTGAACTGCAGCAAAATAGACAGGCATTATGTCCAGTTCCTGTGGAAGACTAAAAAAAATCTCCCACAAATGAAGACAGGTCCAAGACCCTCACCTCAAAAGGTCACGTTTCACCTTGCCTATAATCTCTGTACTCTGGCACAGTCAATTTAATATTGCAATATCATGCTACTTAAATTCTACTATTGCTATGGTAAAATGTTTGCATGCACCATATATGCAAACATGTAATGAGTAAATGTTGAAGTGGCAGAAAGGCCTTGGGCCTGTCTCACTTCTGCATTGCTGCAAATTTATACCAGTGTAACCTCCATCAAAACTGATGTGCAGAACTGGAGAGAGGAGGGGTGGGCAAGTTGTGATAAGTGACTTGCTTGCTATGTGTTTATTATTTATTTTCATGAAGAAACAGAGACTGATCTCTCTGTACAGCACCTAATAGAGTGGGTCCCTGATCCATTGGCTGGGGCTACTATAGTAAATTAAAAGAACCAAAGAGAAGCACAATCCCATGATTAGCTGGCAGTCGCACCGATAATGCAATCCTTATGCACACACCCTGAACTCCCAACCACCAACTAAATACTACAACATGAATTTATGCACTTTAAGCTAACGGATTTTGCCTTTTGAGAGCACAAAATGCTTTTATCAACCCCTCCTTGTAGAACTGAGTGGGAGGGGAAATGCTGTCTGGGAAACCATATAAAAGGTTTCAACTCTGCATTCAGGGTAATGAAAGATGTTTGTAGGCTCAAGGAAGCAGCAGGAGTATGGCTCAGGGCCAGACTACCACTGATGACAGCACCTGTCCTCTCTTCCTGTCACTCCCCTTGAGGAGGAAGTAGGGGGAAAGAGGTGTGCAATTGCCAATCTAAACCCCAGGAGAATTTCCAGAAGAAAAAGAAAAAGAAATGTGGCAAGTTTGTCAGAGGATATGCCCCCCTTGCTTTCCTGACAACATGCCAAGCCTTGACCTTTTACCTGGTCTCGTACACACAGTAATAGCAGCCTTGATTATAGCCAGAAAACCGCTCCTCTGGCCACCACACCTACAAAAACAGCAGGTGCAAAGCATTGCATTTGTGTACATGCAAGTGGCTTCAGAGAAGCTTAACTCCTGTCTAGTTCAATGCAGAAAACAGGCTTATGTCACCTCATCAATGACCACTGCAGTATGGATAGACCTCTGCACCCTGGGCACTATTATACTAGTTATCACCATGTACATTGGCAGTGCCCCAATGGAGAATGGTGGAGTAGTCATTATTTCTTTAGTTAGCCTTGCTCAAAAGCAAGCCTAATGTAAATGCTGGTTCTTACACCATTGAGAAAACAACTGTACATAAGCATGAAATGTGTATCAGGAGTTCTACAAATTGGACAGCATGATGGCAAATATCTCTAATGGAAAATAGGACTAAATGACTGCATCCATACTGATAATGATAGCAGTAAATGGCTCAAAGAACCAATGGATGACTCCCACTGCCCCATCCTGACCAATAGTACCCATAAAATATGAATTTTTTCCTTCCTTAGTTGAACTAGACATCAGTTTACAGGTGACTTTGCCCTGCTGAGTCAACATATTCCATTTAATTTATCATGGCAGACATATCTATGGATCTGGAGATTATTTCTTTTCACTATGAAATTCTAAATAAGGGCAGAAAACATGGCAGGTAGGGTAAAAAGAGTCTGACCTTGGTTTAGTACTGTACAACTGTGAGCTTAATTTACAGAGAACACGAGTTTGTCTGTAGAAGCCAAGATTCACTCGTGGCATGGAAAGTGAATAGAAAGTCCCTTGTGTCTTATGCGTCCAAAATATTTGGTGACTCATTAAATATTTGCAAAGTCTTGCAGTGTTAAATGGATTTATCTTAATGGAAGGCAGGGCAGTCCTTGCAATGCAGACAAATGTTCGTTCCACTTAAAAAAAAAAAAAAAAAAAAAAAGTACAAATGGAAAAAGTGAGGGATAACAAGATCATGCTACTTGCCCAAGGCCACAAATGAAGCCTCTGAAGGTGGGTCTTTCACATCTCAAATATATGTCCTCCCAACAGGATCACAATTTTTGTCCCATTTAGGGTTACATTTGGTCACATTGTTACCCTGGCACAACAGATGTGCCTGTCCATTGTATATTCATCCTGAAAGAGTCTCTAAAAGGCCTGATAAGACAGGCTGCAATGACGCACATGATCTGCACCTTTGCAGACACAGTGGCCTTATCCCACAGTGCAAATGGTATGGCAAGTCTGCAGTTGCCAATCCAGTCCTTTGGGTGTGAATGTGTGATGCACAGAGTCTGTGCATCAGTCAGACCAATCCAGCCCTTTTAGATCCAATTCTCCAACCCAGCCAGAGTTCTGCAAAACAAGCTGATCAGTCAGGCTGTATGTGGGAGAAATGGGTTTTACTTAGATAGAAAACTCAACAACACAGTAGCAGCTGTGTTGTATATAAAACAGCGTGACTAGTCATGCATCTGTGAATACATATGAGCCAAACAGTGCTCTTTAGCCTGCACTATACAAACCAAACCCAAGGAAATCAAGAATCCATGAACAACTTTCAGCACTAAGGACAGCTCATAAAGCTACATCAGATAAAGCAAGAGATAAATAAAAATTCAGAAAAGAATCAAACTTTCATTTTCCCTTCTTTTAATTATTTTCCGCAATCAGAAACAGAGTGGTCAGAGGAGACAAGACCCTGTCTGTTAAGAACTCCAGTTTTATTTTAATTTTGAAAAAATAACTTAAAAATGTGCTCATCTGACTTGGGCAAAACCTTTAAAAAAAATAAGCTGTAGAAGAAAAGAGAACATGCTTTGTTTTGCTTCAGTAAAATGATAAAGATCTGAAACATTCCCCTCCACCAAAATATCTGTATATTTTCCATCACCCTTTAAGGGCATCTAGAATGCCAAGCTGTCATTTCTTTTTTTTTTTTCTGGTCATCTTTTAAAGAGATTCAGGTTTGTATTTCAAGCAAATGGAACAAAGAAACACAGATTTTTCCCCAACAGATTTTCTACTCTTCTAAATGTTTACAGTGCATGAGTTGATTGGTGGTGTTAATTAACTACACTTTTAAACATCCGGAATGCGTATCACTTCTCAGTATCATAACATACTTAAGAAGATGCTTACGTTTAACATGCGAGTAGAGCCACTGACTACTAAAATACTTTAAGTGCTTTGATAGATCAGAGCCTTTGCCAGGTTTCACTAATGAGGCTGATGCAGCAATGTAGCATAAACCTAATCCTAATTTTTCCAGTCATTCACGGAGTTTTCCAAGAAACACTCCTATATTGGAATGCATACAAAACACCAGATCTATGCCATCTGCTTATTACCAAGTATATCTAACTGAACAGTTGTGCATCTTCCCTTCCTGAGCCTGTGAGCAGCTGATACTGAGTGACCGACAGCCCTATAACAAATATCTTTATTAACAAAGTGAGCCAAATATTACGGACAAACCTGTTAAAATAACAGTCTATGTGCATGGGTATACTTATCTAATATTACGTTTCACTGCTTCCCTCTTGAGTTACATAAATGGAACAGACTCAACTTGCATTCTTTTAGGAAGCCCAGGAGATGCGGGAATCTAGCCTGGTCTTCCAGTTTTCTTCTACAGGATCTGTTGCCCAGACTTCTCCTCCCTCTTTCTCAAAATCCATCACTCCCAATCTATGCATTAGACTAATGACCATTTACTCAATATCCTTTGTTACAGATAGTGGTTAGGTACAATTTTTTTTTTTGCCTCAGACAGTTTATTATTCCTCATTGTGCCAACCAGACCAACCCCAATGAATGGCCTTGTGAAGATAGCTTCATTATTAGGCAGAGGGGCATTCCAGCCCCAGAAACCTTCAGTCATGGAACTTGCAACTAGGAGGTAATGTAAGCTACCATTGCTGACGTTCCCAACACAAAACATCATCCTACATCCTATACCTAAAACATGTTGGGGTGGAGAACGCTGGAGAAATTCCATTCCACAAAAGGTCTTTAAGTTTCAAAATCCAATTTCATGGAAAGATCTGATTTTAATTCTTCCCTCTCTTCTGCATGCAAAAGAGTGACCAGAGGACTCTGGATTTCCAAAGTCTTTAAAAAAAAATTGTAAGAAAATCATTGTTTCTGTGAAATGTTTTCAGATTCAAACCAGGCACTTCTACATTCCTCATGGATGGAATATATGAAAATGAAGAAGACTGCTAATACTGGTTCCCTAAACCATTCAGTGTCATGTTAAATTGCTGAAGAAAAAATTTAAGTTGAGTTAGTTAAGAAGGAAAAATCTAATAGCCATCCTCACAGAAGTGCATGTCTTGAGGGTATTAGGTGAAGTGCCTAGTCCTGGTCCACCCAAAAACAGTTCTAAAGGATTAAAGGTCTTGGCTTGGTTCTGGAAAGAAAAGGTAATTGTTTCTTGGTTGAGAACTACTATACTGTTCTAGAAAAAGGATTTTGGCAGGATGTCTTTCTTCCTTAGTCATTCTGGATCTGATTCTCATTTATACTACACACTCTTTAATGCTCTTTTACACCACCAGAGCATCCTAAAGGAGCATTAAAGTAAATAAGAATGAGGCCCTATGTAATTTTTATTTCCTTGTTTTACTTCAGTGCACTCTGACTCTTCATTTTGCAAACATTATTGCCTATCCAAGTGTTTGGCTTTTTATCCCTTTATTACCATGCTCTTGATATTCTGCTTTCACAGACACTTAATCAGAATGATTTTATGTTTTAAGGTAAACTATCTATCAGCTGCTGTGTGCTCTTCAGATCACACAGAGCACAACCAGTTTTCCCTGATGTTTTCAGTGCTCTTTCATACATATCCTTGGTTTAACTTCCTTTCTGAATAATAGGTCATTTTAAAAAAAAACAAACCTTTGGATGTCAGACAAATTTTAAAAGTATTTAAAACCATCATAGCTATCATGAAATCAAACTTCTCTCTAGTTGTTATGAGCAACAGGTACAAAAGAGTAGTTGATGGGTAAAGATGATAGGTGATTTTCATAAGTGTTGTATATAAACCTCCTCATATTTTCTTATGTTCTGATAAGGTTTTTCATTGGTTAGCTTCAACAGTGTTGAACTTCAATCAGGATATTGCCTAAGTAGGATTGCAAGATTTGCTCCATTGTCTACTCTGAATATTCACATCTATTTTAAATTTACTGGAGAACAAGCACACAAAGAGAAATTTAGCTCTATATTCCTGAAATGTTTCACTTACCTTCATGTAGTCCAGAACTAGACCAAAAGGAAGAGATAAACATATACTGCACTGATTTATAAGTTGCGGCAAGTTTTTTGATGGAAATGTTGTATGTATAGACAGCTATTAATTATTATCAGGTTGATTTGGGAACTAAAAGTGGAAAAATTAAAAACAGTATGGATTCCATTACTAAATGTCATCTAAGTTCCAAGGTAAATGCAACACGATCAGAGAATTTTATGAAAAAGGATATTACCTGGCTTTCTTTTACACAACTGCAATACACCAAACTCAGCTGCAATCACATAAAAGTACACCTAAAAATATATTTCCTGTATAATGTATATATTATCTTCCAATAACCTACCAAAATACTCGATGCACCAGAGAAAGCAGCTAACTTTGTCTTTTCTTTACAATGTACAAACATTAAAATACTTAGGGCCACATATACTGATTTAACTACAGTTATTTCATTAATAGAAGCATGAGGCATCCTGCAGTATTTAGAAACCACAAGTACCTTAAGAGTTACAACCTGTGATGGCACTAAATCATTCCAAACCTTACATTTTGGCTAGAGACAGAAATTACACATAAACCAATATAAGTGATTGGAAACCAGTTCAAATCTGTATCCCAACAGAAGTTTAGTAGACAGAAACCACTTTCAAAATGGCCAAAACTGGTTTAAGATAAACCTGGATGGATGCAGCATTAGGCTTATCTGATGTAGGTTAAATTGCTTTATTAAGCGTCTGTCCCCGAGCTCCTCCAGATTCAAGTGAACTCACAATCCCCCAGCATCCCAGGATGCTTTGCACCTCCCCCACAAACTGCCCCCTTGCAGGGTGGGTGGGCTAGCCCTGGCTCAAGGTATTTGCTCCAGGTGAGCAGGGGGGCATGCTGTAACACCGCCCCCTCCTCCCTGCTCCTGGCCTGGGCTGCTGCAGGCATGTGACTGCATTTCCAGAATTAAAAGTGAACATCTGTTCACTTGCTTATCAGTTCAATTTACACATCTTAAAATTAACCTGTGAAGACTGAATCAATTCAGCCTTGGGCTTTTTGACTGTCTGTACTTAACCATAGTGTATGTGGGCCATTTAAAACCAACATCAACACAGTAGATATACCTGGCACTAAGGCTTTACAGTCACAACTCAATCACCAGACAAGTCCTCAAGGCAAGGTTTTCAAGAACCTGTCTCCAATGAAGGCACTTAATCATACATCCAGAATTTCAAACAAGAGATGGGACCTTAATGTCTAATAAGAATTCCTGGGCATTGAACATTTTTTAATCTGCTCATTTTGTTTGGGTGTCTTTTTGAGAGCTGGCCTCACGAGTTCAATACCAGAAGCCCAAATACGAGTCCTGTGGCCCCTTTCCTACCATCTGAACTCTAGCTTTTTAGCAGAGAAAAGGCAGTGTTCGGACTCCTTTATTTCATACCTATCTTTAAAGACCATCTCTACAGCTTATTCACCCAGTCTGCATTCTCATAACTAGGTTTCAGGACGGAAGGCAACTCCCACCAGGTTTTACCTGTAACAGGAGCAGGAGTCCATTCAGAATAATCTGAACATGCATCAACACATGTTAAAACAGACAGACATTCTGCCAAACATAAGGGCCTAGTCTGGTCACCGAACTATGCAAGACATACTGAAAGACAGCAAACCCCTGTACCTTACCATTCCCACTTACGTCTTCCACATAGCTAATACACTACAGAAGGCAATAATTCCCACCAGGCCCTATTTGTGCATGTAAGTTGAGAACTCCTTTCCACACTTCGTGCCAGCCATATCACTGTCTTCACTCACCCAAGATCAAGAAAGGTAGGTGGAGAGGAACTGTTCTGATGCTGGTCAGTTCTACTGACCCCTACACCATGCTGTATCTCCCTCAATTGCAGCTGTGGCAGTGACCTCACCCTACCAGCACCCTACTGAGTCCAGTACGTACTAAACATCAAAGTACCCATTTGGCCTTTGACAGGCCCAAGTGAGATGGGACCCTTCAAAACGACACAAGAGAAATACAAAAGGGAAAGGGCAATACTGGTAAGGGTGAGGTATTTTTACATTTCCAACTAGTTTGTTAAGATAAAGACAAAAAAATCCCAAGAAAACAAACCCCCCAAAAATCACTAGACTCCACTCTAAACCTCCCGTCTTTTTAGTTTATGGCTTTGAACTTACTGTAACTTGAAGGAGCTCTTGGCTTGGTGTTTAACTGGCCATCTCCTAATCTCATGAACAGAGTGAGGGGCTATTATTTTTTAATAGCTACTTAGAATTCAGGTAGACATTCGTCAGCACACTTTGAGAATCAGAGAGGAAAATTCAAGGCTGAACGTGTGTGACAGAATCTTCTGAATTCCTTCCATAGCCAACCTTTTTTCTCTTTTTGTTTCCATTGTTGAATGTGAACCTGAAATGATTATATACAGAATGTGTTGTTCCATAAATCTCAAGAATATTAGCTAAAAAATCCTTAAGGAGAGGCATATTTTGCATAGCATCAAGCTTGGAAAATGACAGCAGCATTTACTTAAAAGGAACACCATGTCCCAACTCCCACAGAGTGTAGCTCAGCAGGAGAGACATGCATCACAGCTGTTCAAGCAATCACTCAATGAAGGCAGCAATTGCAAATATAATACACCATCAATACCTGGGGGGAAGGGAGGGTGGGGAAGGAACCTAAAGCAGGACAAGGAGTCACCAGCCAATAACTCTTCTGCCTTCTATATCTTTCTAACTATATGAATATAGGTCGTGGCAAAATATGTTTTTCATTAATGGAAGTTCTACTTATATTAAATCCTGTGTGAAAGGGTCAACATTAAAAATATGCACAAACAAAGGTGGGCAGATAATGAACCTCTCAGATGACTTGAACTGAAATACATAATCCAGAAAAGATTTTGCTTGGGTCAAAAAGAATTTACCTAGGTGTTAAGCATAATGAAAAACATATTTTGAATCAGCCCAAACCATGGCATTTGACCCAAAACAAAATATTCTGTTTCCTTTTTTTCAGTTCCTGAAACATTTTACACAATTTTTAGGCTTTTAAATTAGATAAATTCTTAAACAAAAATATGAACAGTGAAAATATTTCCCCGCAACATGTCAAAACAAGAATGGTTCACAATTTCTGAAATGACACATTTCAGTTTGAAACATCTGAACTAAATGTTATGACATTTTAAAAAGCTTCCCTCCTCATCTTGGCTGAAAATATTAGATCAATTCAACCTGCCTTGCTTAACAGTTTTTCCCCCATCAAAAAACACATTTTGGCAAATTTCTCTTGGCTTTGCACACTATCCATATAAAAGTTTGTTTTCCTGCTGCCTTAACAGTCTTTGAAGGTAACTTTGGCTCTCTACTTTGGTTATAGCAAGAAGAACAGAAGGGATGCAATGGTTTACTCTACATGGTTTTAAAACGTGCATAACAAGCTAAAGCTTCAGTAAAGTTACACTGGGATGATACTGTCCTGTAGGGATCTGCAGACTGGGCCCTATTCAATTCGGATTTGGCTTCGGCCTGAATCAGGGACAGTGATTTGATTCATTGAATCAGATCACTGTCCCCGATTCGATTCAGCCGAATCCGAATCTGAAGATTCAATACTGATTCAGAGAATCAGCGATTTGGCCATAGGCACAGCTTTAAAATTTTTTTTTGTCATACCTTGAGGTAACAGGCACAGCTCATGATCGCTGTGATGCTGGGGCACATGGAGCATCCCACAGGAGTGGGAGGGGGCCTCCACGTGCTCGGGGGCGAACCCAGAAGTGGACCAAAGTACCACAAAGGTCCACTTCCACGTCTGCTGGGGAGCACGCCAGGGCCCCCCCCCCGTCCTTCCCCCTGAGCTCAGCAATCAGCCACAGGGGGACCCAGGGTGCCCCCCCAGACTCAGGAGGGGCCCCCCCCTGCACACTTCCTGGCAGACCCAGAAGTAGATCGGAAGTGCTTCTGGTCCACTTCTAGGTCTGCTGCAAAGTGCCCTGGGGAGCCCCCCGTGCTTCTGTAGGACACTCCATGTGCCCCAGCATTCACAAGCCACCTGCTACCTAGAGGTACATAGAAGAAACATTTAAAGCTGAGTCTATGTCCAAATCTCCGAAGCTTTCCGAATTGCTCTGAATTGATTTGGAGAGATTAAACAGTCCTCTGATTCGATTCAGAGTTGGAGATTTGGCCACTGAATCGGGTCGCATCTCCGCTGAATAGAATCAGGGACCGAAGCTTTGCATAGCCCTACTGTCCTTCTCAAAAGTATTGAATTTCAGGTCCAACACGGAGCACTGGAAGAGAAACAAATTGTCAAGTGATATACAGGAAATGGATTTGTTATAAATCAAACCAACACCACATAACTGATCTTAAACAAGCTCTTATTTTCTAAGTAGAAATAAAACTTTTTATTTAATTTTTCCATATCTCAGAAGCTTAGAGACTTCTCTTTAAAAGTCGCATACACAGCAATTTCTCATCTGGCTTTGAAATAAACTGAAAATCAATCATAAATTCTCCATACAGTCTCCATCTGTGTTTTATTTTATTATTTATTTCATGCTGGAGAATATGAAAAGTTAAAAAAACAACAACAAAAATGGTTGTGGTGCTTCATAGATGATAGGGTCAGAAGGGACCTCAATAGATCATCGAGTCCAACCCCCTGCCTGGGCCGGCAAGAGTGCTG
>NW_005841875.1:537258-543473 GCF_000455745.1 Alligator sinensis
GTCAGATGACTCCAGCCAGATGCCTATCCAGCCTTCTCTTAAAGACCCCCAAGGTAAGGGAGAGCACTACCTCCCCTTGGAAGCCCGTTCCAATTTTGGTCACCCATACCATGAAGAAGTTTTTCCTCATGTCTAGCCTAAATCTGCTTTCTGTCAGTTTGTGAACGTTGTTCCTTGTTACCCCAAGAGGTTCCCTGGTGAACAGAGTATCTCCGATTCCTTGCTGTGCCCCCCAATGAATTTTTAGTCAGCCACAAGATCACCTCTCAGCCTTCTCTTGCGGAAGCTGAAGAGGTTCAGGTCCCTTAGTCTCGCCTCATAGGGCTTTGCCTGTAAACCCTTAACCATATGAGTGGTCCTCCTCTGAACCCTCTCAAGGTTATCCACATCCTTCTTAAAAGTACAGTGCCCAAAACTGGATGCAGTACTCCAACTGCGGTCTGACCAATGTCGCATAGAGGGGAAGTATCACCTCCTTGATTCTATTTGTCATGCATCAGCAGATGCAGTGTGGTTAGCTTTGCTGATGATTTCGGCACACTGATGACTCACGTTCACGCTTCCTTTGGCCTGAAACACAAATAGTAGCCTCCCTAGGTTAGCCGAACCAAGGGGCCATGAAGGCACGCCTCTTATCCCTCTCCCAATGAGTCCACCACACTTGGTACAGTGGGGAACTTTATTGTTTACAGAAAGGAGGCTTTGGGGAGGATTCAGGATAGGGAGGAATCACAGAATAACCCTAGAGCAAACAGTGCATCTAGGTAGCCATTGGTTATGCATCTGCTGTACTGCAAGCTATATATCTAGATAAGTTTCAAGTAGCTTACTCACAAGTATCATCCAGAGGCTGGTTGAGCTCTCCTCTGGAGGCAGCCAGTTCAATCTGTGTCCAGTTTCAAGAAACTCTGTCTGTCTGGTCAGTTGTTCCCATGCTGTCCAAAATGGCTAGCTCCCCCCTCCCCCCCAGGAAGAAGGACTCTTGAATAAATTTTCGTGACCTCATCACTAAGGTCCCACGAGGAGCAGCCCCACTGGTTGCTGACTGGTGCCTTCAGATGACCTAAGACTGACCAGGTGAGAGAGCTAGTCACCTAACCTGCAAGGGCAGGAAATGTGAGATAAAGGGAGCAGGTCCCCTCCTCTCCTCCCTTTCCCTCCTCCCCCCCGCAAGAACATCTCCAGCTCAGGTTACCACCCAGGGTTACATGACACAGACGGGGGAGAGCTGCCTGCCCACCACAGTGACCATGGCAACCCAATTGACAGACAAGTGATAAGATAATGGCAAGGAGAAACCGGATAAGAGTATGGGAAGAGACTAAATCCCTAACATGCAAAAATTGGGTTTATGGGGAGCACCCACCAAGTAAAAAAATTCTTGCCCTTGAGCAGCACTTTTGTGCAGAAATAGTTAACTGTTCCAGTATGGGCTCCCCATTATATCTGAAAGTGAAATCATTGTGTTACCAAGTGTATGGGGGTGGGGGGGGGATGGTTTCTAGGGGATCCCAGGAAAGTGCACCTTTTTGTGGGTGCCACTGATTGTGCACTACTTTGAAAATGTGGCAGCATCCGAGGTACGCAAGGGATGCCAGTATGCAGGACTTCAAAGACTTATGTTAATTTGTTTCTAAATATTTGGGCAGATCACTCCCTGTACAATCCTTTTGCAGAAGCCAGGAAACACCATTCATTTCTTCAAGGGGAAAGGCTTGCCACCCTCCTGCAGGGCTAGGTTAACTGAATGCTGGTGTCCTGTGCAAAGAACCCTTCTGAGCTGTCTTCCTAATTACTAACACTAATCTCCCTACTCAAGGGAGCTGTGTTCTGCATGCAGAGACCTTTCCATGCTAACAGCCCCTAGAGCACAGCTAACCCTGACGGTGGTAAGAAAATGTACCAACCTTCTTTTACACGAGCTAGTTGAACAGACCAGATTGCCAGGGAGAGAATGTCCAGAAGCCATTAAGTTTACTAAGACACAGTGAGTGCATCTACACATTCATTAAGGCGCCATAGTTACTGCGCATTAAGTTTAGTACTTGGATAACCAAGTACTAAATCAATGCGCAGTAATTAGCACTACTGAGCAGCAGTGCCAGCACATGGGTTTTTACGGACGCTAACTGCACAGTAGCGTACTAGCATGGGTTTTGCCCAGTACATTACTGCACAGTGTTATTAGGCTACTATACAGTTAGCATCTTGTATAGATGCACCCAGCATCACAGAGAACTACTTCAACATGAGCCTTAGCTTTGCTACTACTATCCAGTCCTCAGTATTGACTGCAGAGTATTTCATTAAGGCCAGTAATAGCATCTTCCAAAGTTAAGATGCTACATCTTGAGGGAATTACTGTATTGATTGGTCCATAATGCTTTCCTATGACCAACAGTTTAACCAACACTTCATTTAGGTGTAACACAATGGATTACTTCACCAAGGAAAGTAACATTTATTACTAATGCTTCTATTGATCTAGATTTCTGTTATTTGTCTGAATTCTGTTCAGACCACTATCTAGTGAAACAGGCTAACATTTGGAGTCTGCCAAAAAAAATTAAGCATAAGTCTTAACATACTATATCACATCACCAGTCCTGATCAATGCTTTCTTTTTAGAGTCTATCACTCCTATTAGCCACTGTGAGAAACATAGTGAAATTTAACTTTTAGAAATCATACCACATTTCAAGTAAGGATCTCAGGCTAGACTCTTACAGGTGCCCTGCAGAATGAGCTGATGTCCATCTTGCAGTACATATTCACTTTTCCCCCTGAATTTCAAGGTTTTAATGTTATTTCCCGCAGAATGCCATATATGTGGGGGGTTTTCACACCTAGTTTATGCTAACAAGAACACTGTGCTAATCCAAAAGGCATCACACAAAGGTCTTTTAAGGAAAGGTTTCTACTTGTCCCATCATTTTGCCCTCTGCAGAAGCATTTAGGAAATAACTAGGGCTTTACAGTCATGGAATGGCAATTTTTAAATCAGGGAATGATTTACTCCAGAACATAGGCCTATTTAGCTGTATATTAATGATAGCTGTTTCATCTAAGATCTTCTGTTTACTTCTATGCTAATGATATTGACTTAATACTACAAAGTTATTAGCAGGATTAACACTATAATTAAAGCTTGCAGAAATTGGTTTTAACTGATATTAACTAGACACAAAAAGGCGTTTACTTTAGGCAGCTGTCTGAGCATTAATGGCACACAGAAGTGACAGAGAGGACAGCCACAATAAGAATCCAATGAAAACACAACACAAAACATATTAGCCAGAGATTACACTAAAGACTTTTGTGTTTTGTTTGTAAATATTATGTGGAACAGATTCTGGCATGTTCTATATTTAGATGAGTTTACGTCCACTAATGATGTTCCTGAATGCTGTAAAAGCAGTAACACTCACATCTCAGAAAGTTGAAAGTTAATCTAATATAAAAAAGTGGAACAGCAGATAGCTCATGCATAGAGCGCATACAGTTTGGACACATTTGCTGATTAATCTAGTTTGTCAAGTGGTTGATGTCCCAGGCATCCAACAGTCAGAAATCTATCGTGGGGCATCAATCTAGGCTGTCAGGAGACTGCACCCTGCAGAATTTGATCCCTTCAGCATCACTGCCACCACTCCCACAGGCTTCTCAAGGAAAAAGAAGAAAAGCCAGAAGTAGCTGGTATCATTGTACTGGGATAGCAAAAGGCCTCAGGAAGCACTCAGATTTAGACTTGTTTAAATTACTGTAGCTTTCACATGCTCCATACAGAAGCCATTGTGGTTGTGAGCTTGACCCACAGAAGTTAATGGGGTCTTCTATTGATGTCTCATCTACATAGGTCATATGCATGCACACACAATCCAACACTCCCAGATTTAACAGAAGACCTAACTACCTTTAATGGGTACTATCTTAGGACCAGAATGTAAAACTGTCTCTTGCTGTGCATGGATACAGCAACTAGCACAAGAGAACCCAGTGTGCATTGGTATGTATTTATAACAGACATACAAAGCCCGCTCTCTCAAGCGGCTTGTCATCCTGGAAAACTAATTTCTTTCATATTAAGCTCAAATTTGAGGTTGGTTCTTAATTGGTATGTATAGTCAGTGTTTTGGATATTGAGAACAGAGAGATATTTATGCTAGTTATGCTAAAGCTAAAACAAAAAAAAAAAACACTGTAAAATATTAAGTCAATTAAACTTGTTCTTATGCTAAGTGATCTATTAAAAACAGTTATCAGTGCAAAAAATATTACAAACTAAACATTCAAATTCCAGAAATTCAGACAGACAGACACTGTTCAGAAATTCTGTCTGCAGAATAAATTTATAGCTGCTCTGTAAAAAAATAATCCACACAGAATTAAATAACTAAGTGGCCTTCTAAAAAACACCTAATCATTAGTTTACAAGTGGCTAGTCAAATCCTAACTACCTATATACAGAAGGAAAATTCTGACTAGTGCCCGCCATTGGACTCTCTGTTGGGTTCCAGTTGTACTGTGTGGTTAATATCAACCAATGGAAAGAGATGGAAATCTGTTGGGTTTCTTTGGTACACAAAGAAATCTGTTGGGTTTGTTACACTGGTAGGGACTGCTACCAATGTACATCTGGGCCACTATCCAACGCCAAGCCCCAACTAGCCTTATCGTCCTTTATGCAACTACACATTAACATGAAACTACCATATTTAGTCAAACATAAAATGATCCCCAATAATTAGATCCTCTATATAGAAAATGTATAAACGTTACAATTTTCCAAGTACAGAAGTTAATTATTGGAGGGGGGGGTTCCTGGGATGTGCTAAATTCTTTTCAACCCAGCCATGGTGACCCCCACAGCTCAGCACTGCTAAATATTCATGTGTAGTCCAGATACCCCACCCATCAAAGGATCCATATGCTAATTAGCCACCCACTCATGACTGTACCTGGGCATTCTTGTCATGAGTCCTGGGATCCTCCAAAAATTTATATGCAGATGACAACCTGGTCTGGCTCCACCTCATGGAGAGCAGGGCCACACTAATTATATATGACAGCCTGAGAAAGGAGGTGATAGAGGGATACTGGGTAAACTGTTTGGGGCCCCATTTGATTATGTTTGTCAGAGATTTAAGTCTGGTAAAGAAACAAGAATCATTGGAAAGGGGGTTGGGGAAGTATAGCTCAGCTGTGAGAGTGAAAAGGAAATTGAAATGTATTAAATGTAGTGGCTCACCATGATCCAGTGAGCCACTAAGGTGAACCAAAAAGATTTGGTGCTGAAGACTGAATGCAATGGGCACTAACATATGGCCTGCATTGACCTGAGCAGGACAATGGTGAAGATGGCAATGATGGTGACTGAAAAGACGGGACAAATAGGAGAAGAATTTGGGAGAGGGGAAGCAGGAGGAACTGTGAGAGTCTTTTACGTAATTATGATGTTTTCAAAGGGATGGTTATGGGTGCCCGGACACGTGGGAGTGCAGGTGTGTACTGCTAACTTTGTAACAGGACTAAAATAGTTTGTGTGTTCTTGGGCTTTCAAATGAACCATTGCAGTCACATGACGGGTTGTCAGAGGTACAGTTTTTTATATAAACTTTTTTTTGTTGAAAAAAAAAAAAAAAATATCGGCATTTTTGGCACCGGTGGGGAGGGGTTGAGCTTGCTCCAACCTCTCTGAGCACCAGCCAGGTACTACAGTACCTCCAGGCCAGTCCTTGTTACCTCTTAAGGGAGTAACTGCCTTTTTTTTTTTTTTTTGGGGGGGGGGGGGGTAAGCTCCCATCAGTATGCTTGCCCAATATGGGTCATGTTTTTTGGTTATGTTCAGTGTTGGCTGCATTTAATCAACTTCATAGTTGGTTTCCATTACTGAGAACATTCTGCTTTTGGCAGCAGTTTAATGATGGACAGTGTATTTATTGAGGTTTCTTTGTATATAAATATAAGATGAGGAACTTTTTTCCCCCTACACTGATTGGGGAAAAACACCTTGTCTTATATTCAAGTAAATACGTTATTTGTTAACCCATCCTTCCCTGCAAGTGTAGAACATATGGCAACTTGATGTTCCACTTTTGTTCACAAGTCATAAGTTTATCATCATAGACCATCATGATGTTAAATATCTAAGTCTAATGCAATCTTTTTAAGTACCAATGTAAAATTAGCATCTAATCAGACAGATCCCTTCTGTT
>NW_005841875.1:543483-548308 GCF_000455745.1 Alligator sinensis
GCTGAACTACAGCTGAGCTTTGAACATTTCTGTTGTAATTTTCATAAGTTGGACAGCCTCCTCATATCCACACACAAACAGCGTATTCTTTTGATTCTACTTAAGTTGAGTAATTTGGCACACACTTCATGCACCTTAATTTTTCATTACAACTCAGGATTTGTCAATAAATGCTTGATACATGTAGCACTTCTGATAGGCATCACAGAGCTTCTGCCACTCAGCAGAACTCCCATATAAAGGATAAAATGCAAATAAAATGATCTGTATTGCCAGAAGCAGCAGCATTAATTTACTGTTTGAACAAGACTTTTCACTACCTAAAGAACACACATGTAATCCAGATATAGCTGGAGAATCTCTACATTACTCTGTATTATGGTCAGGATGGTCCCAATTAGCAAACGGCTCAAAGACTTACATAATGGGTGCGTCTACACGTGTTATTAATTTGAAGTAGGCTTATTGCACAGCAAAAATACTGCATGGGAAGCCTAAATGGGAAGCACATCTACACGTGCTCCCTCTTGGGAGCAGATTTGCTCCCAATGGGAGGAGCCTGGAAAGAGCTGCTCCCACCCTGCTTTGGCCCCCTGCAGCCAAGGAGAGCTCCTGGCTCCCCCTGGGTGCTAGCCCAGGGGATGGCAGGGAGCACAGGCCATATCCAATGCTCATGGGGCCAGCAGATAGTTGCTGCTGTCTGACAACTGCTGCTGCAGAGCTCTCCTGCCCCATGCACATGGAAATAAGCCCTGTGCCCAGGGGGGCTTCCCAGCACAGCCCAGGGATGGCCAGGACCTGTCCCCATCTGGGGCAGGTCCCAGCCAGCTCCAGGCTACATAGAGACTGCTCTGTGTAGCCTGGGGCTAGCCAGGACCTGTCCCAGTCTGGGGCAGGCCTCAGCCAGCTCCTGGCTTTGTAACATGCAGGCCAAAGCGGGCTGTTAGCAGCCCCACCAACAATCAGGGCAGGGGGCTGGGAAGAGTCCCCTCCCCCACAGCTGTTTCCTAGCCCTGTGACCTCATTGCCTGATCAGGGCATGGGGCTGGGAAACAGTTGCAGGGGAGGGGCAGGTCCCGGCTCCCTACTCTGATCTGCCAGTGGGGCAGCTAGCAGCAAACCCTAGGCTTGGTGGGGATTCTCCACCCAGCTGGGAGCTGCCCCGACAGTGGGGCAGGTAGCTCTGGGCATGTTTACACATGCTTTTACACACATCTAAACTTAACGCGCGTTAGCCTAATGCACATTAAGGCAATTTAGGGGCGCATCCACATGTGCACGCACTAATGCACATTAACGCGAGTCTGTAGACTGACTTGGGACTAAAGTTAGTTCCAAGTCAATGGACACATACCGTGTTAATGCACGTTAGCGAGTCTATACATTCGCTAATGCAATTTAACTATTCCCACATAAATTTGATACCTGTTTTATGGGGATCTCTGCTGAGCTGGGGACTTGCTGCTACCTGTCCCACTGGTGGGACAGCTCCCAGCTGCTCCAGCTGCCCCCAGCTGAGCAGGGATTCCCTGCCCAACCAGGGCTCACTGCTAGCTGCCCCACCAGTAGCTCCCCAGTCCTGGCACTGCTCAACTTCCCACTCCTGTGTGAAGCCAGGAGCCCCACAGCACCAGGATGGGACAAGGGGCCAAAGAGGGGCCTAGTTTCCTGCTAATTGGCTCCCCGCTCCTGAGGGAGCCCAGAGCTTAGCAGCATCAGAACCAAGCCCCCTGTTGTTGTGGCTGACTGGGAACAAATTTGCTCCCAATCAGAGTCCACACAAGTATTTACGGGTACCAACTAATTCAGCAGTAGACTAATTTACTGCGCAGTATCTTATTAGCATGGTTACTTTGTGACACTGTACTGCACAATAGAGTAGTCTACTGTGCAGTAAAGCATCTTGTGTAGACGCACCCAATGTTGCTGAATGGTTAGAACACAAGTGAAGCTCAAGAGACCAGGATTCTTGTTCTTGTTGCACCTTTGCCATGATGAGTATCCCGAGCAAGCCATTTTAGTTTTCCCCATTGGTAAAATTGAGTTAACGTTACCATGCTCTTTTGTAAAGCACTCCGATGTCTACTGATATACAGTGCCATGCAAGAGCTAGATATCATCATCATTTTGGCCTCAACTGCTCTGACTTCATAAAGAGGCCTTCAAGAGGATGCAGATGTACATTTACCCTACTCTGGCCATGTTCAGGCATGGAGAGAGCAGCGGCCAAGAGGCTCAGGGAGAGCTTGACAACAGCACATAAATCACAACTTTCCGCTGATGCAACTGCCCGATTCTAATGGGAACTTAAGTACTTAAACATCATTGTGGAGCCATGGAAAGAGGAATCAGGCCCTTATCTTGGAATTTTATGCAACATTTTAATAAAAGAAATCTTCCTTTTAAATTAAAATACTTATGCCCAGAATTAGACTAGCTTGATTATATGCCCACCAGTTATCTTCCCTCTAATCCTAGGCACTTTCTCAGAGGCTGTGACTGTTCTAAACTTTCCCGCTCCCACAATTTTACACTCCAGCTGCTCTCTGGTGATGCGCGGTAATCGCTCAGAGTCAAGGAGTCCGACAGAGGTCTGCTCCATTCAGTGTGCAATGTAATGAAGCAACCCAGTGTAGAATGAGCCCCATGGACAACATGACAGTCACACTGTAAAAGAAAGGAGTGACCCCTGCTGAATTCCTGGAAGAAAGGTTATAAATGGCAACATTTAGGAATTGGTCTAATAAAAGATATAGGATTTACTCAAACAACCTTGTCAACATTTAGAAGTTCCTGAATGCTGAATGAAGGGAGATTCCTCTCTGTGGACTTGAGTAGGGTGCTTAAATCCCACTCCTCTGAAACTTAGAGGCCTGTCTGCCTGCAGGCCACATTGCCCAGAAGCTAGCTCTAGACAGATATCTCCCTGAGCAACATGTGGATTGTCCGGGTTCTTGTCCTGAGTGCTCCTCTCTTCACACTACAATACTGACTACTACAAGGCCTCAGACTTGTCTCACCATTACTGCTTTTATTTTAAATGACAAAGTTTATGGCATAAACAGACAACTTCACAAACCAGTGGCTTAAGGATGGGGCTACAGTGCTTTGGCCTTAAATCTAACTCTGCTTATAACTGATGCAAACTCATCCCTTTCACATGCCCAAGGTGCAACTAGTGGGGAGTTGCCCCTATGATAACAGTACTGGAAAAGGTTAGGGAAAGCCACACACCATAAACCGGGCCTTATATAATGGAAAGAGGTCTCTATAAGACAGCAGCATGAAACAAAGAAGTATGTTGTGTCAGAAAGAGCTATCAGAAAGGTGAACCTACAGCAAAAAATAATTCAATTGGAGTCCAATTATAGAAAATTATTTGGAAGTTCTAATAGCTATAAGTGAGGAAACAATTCATGACAGAAATTCCAATTACAAAAAGAAATTATCTGTTCTGCAACAGCGATTTTAGTGACATTTATAATACACAAGAAATCATGAAGCTTAATTATTTGAATTTACTGGTGCTACAGATGCTGCACTGAAATCTAATTAAATAGATCCGATAGAGCTTGCAGGCTGCAGGCAACAAATGGGGACTGTGTTGATCCGTGTATTGTTTTAAAAGCAGTTCTTGATGACCTCTAAATAGAAGGGGGGTGGGGTGGAAATCGACCTTTATTTAATTATAATGGGTTAAATAAAATATCTGCTCACTTGCTCACTTTCAAGGAAAAAGAAACAAAATCCAAGTCATGTCTGCTGATGGAGTATCCTAGTAGGTTTGCAAAAGATCTTTAGCTTAATCTTGATTAAAATGGGATGTATTCTTGGACTCAGAATATAATACTACCAGTTCTAGGCTTCTTCTTCTTTTTTTTTTTTTTTAAACTATGCTTAAGTGAGAATGTCATAAATACTTCTTTTATGTGAAGGCCAGGACCTGATGGTTTTTCCTCATTCTTCCAACATTTGTAGGTTTTCCTCTATATTCATAAAGTCGGAATATCTAAGCAGCTACAAGTGAGGCTCAATCAAAACAGGAAACCATGCATATGTCCAAGATTATGATGGCATCTGACCTCCCCTTCAGCCCAGAAGTTGTGGAGGCCACCAGGGTGGCGGAGAAAGATTTTGTATTAGGAGGGAAGCCTCAGTGAAGTCTGAGAAGAACTTGGACTTTGAATACAGAAAGGAAAGGGTCTAACCTTACAGTTCTTAGCATTCCCGTTAGGTTCCCAAAGCTGGAATTCTCCACATTAGAAATTGTCTGGTTATCAACTGCCCCCTTCTTGCCAAAGAGATATTAAATTCTGAAGAACCTACTTTCTGTACACTCCTCCACCACTTGGACACTCCACGTGAAGGAGGCTTGATATGTGCAGATGGACTGAAACACAGATAATGCTCACTATTACTCTTTTACTAGAGCTTGTAGATGCTTGCAATAAACGTGCTTTCTAGTAGATAATGTAAAAAACATCCACTTCATAATGGTTGCATCCAGCTTTATCAGTGACTACAGAAAAAAATCCCAAATAGGGGTCTTCTGTTTGTTATGCACTCAATCCAACTAGGACTCAAAATGGAAGTCTCACTGGAAAAAGATATGAGGGGCAGATTTCAAACCCTGACTGACAGAAGCCTCTGCCTAAGCAACTCCCAACACCAGAGTGGGATTGTGTGCATACAGATTACAAATTGAGTATTTGTTCTCCTGTTCTTGAATGCATGTTTAAAATGCTGTCACTTATCCAAAAGCCTTTTGAAATGAAGGTAACTTTGTGGGGTCTTGTAGTTTAATGTATTGATCTGATCGGTTCAG
>NW_005841875.1:548339-555610 GCF_000455745.1 Alligator sinensis
CCCGGTTAATTTGTACTTGCTTCAAAAAATTATCAGTTTTATTTATCCTGTTAGAGTGCCTGCCATAAACCAGGAGAACTCCTGCTGCATTGCCAATTTGAAAAGTATTTCTGTTCAGCTCCAGGTGATTGATGAGTTTATCTGGAGGCTTATATATATATTTTTAAAATGTATTTGCAATGCCTGATTTTACAGTTCCACATATAATATGAATTCTGAAAAACTGCAGTTTGGCCAGGTCTCTATGATGAATGAGATGTTTGGTTCTTTTGGGGACACCTAGATAAAGTTTTCATTCATAATAATTAGCTAGAGGTGAAACTAATATTTGGTGCCTCTAAGGTGCATGCACCTAATCTCTGGGACAGTTCAGAATAAGATCCTGATTTGAACTTGGGGGTGGAGGCTCAGAGCTGCATACGTCTTTAGGTTATCGTGGCCCAGCTATGGAATAAGGAAATATGGTCAAGGATTTCATTATACACTATAGACCCCTGGCAGACCATTGGGTCTTCTGACAGCCAATGCAGGGTAAAGCAACCTTGAGGCCCCTAGGGGTGTATAAAGGGCATCATTTCGTTTTAACCTGTCTCACCTACACTGAACAGTACTTGGTTACAGAGGTGGATCTGTTGCTTCTTCATCTGCTCCTGCTCTTTTCATTAATTTGATTAAAACCCAACTTTGAATTGAGTCGTTAGTAAATCTTTCTAATTGCATAACAATAAAAGACTACTTCTTTGGGCATTGCTATTCTATATTACAAAAATAGCACATAAGCGGCATATGCAACAGCCTCCACATTAAGATTCAGAGTGCCCAAGTGCTTATTTGACATTGAGGATCTCCAGTGGTTATTCTGGATTCAAGTTAAAATTCATTAGCCTCTTGACAATGAAATGGAATTTCTCTGCATATGTCCCATTTTCTGCTCCAGGGTGATCTATGAGAACAGACACAAAAGGGCATCTCTTTTGTGGACAAGTAATGCAAAACACAGGCAAATATAAAACCCTAATGAGCCACCATCCACACATCACTTGCAAGAAAAGCAAAATGAGAAAAGATATTCCCCTCAAAGGATACTGTTTCCTTAAGCAAGCCTGTAAGTCAGCAAAGGGGATAAAAGGAAGGGGGACAGGAATCCTTATCAAGAACGTCTTGCCAGCCACCCCTTCCCACGTTCTAAGAGGCCTCTCTACTGAACACTGCTGCTACTTCCAGTTCCGGCAGTATGTCAAAGGGAGAGAGAGGCATTATCTCCAAGGCTAGGGACAGACATTCAAAAAGCCTGAGCCTAAATTGATTCAATCTTCGCAGGTTAGTCTAACCTGCCTAGGTTGAACTGGCTTGCAAGTGTACAGACATTCCCCCTGGACTGAGGAAATGCAGGCACATGCCTGCAGGGGCTCAGGCTAGAAGCCAGGGGGCACTAGAGCAGTCCTTCCTTCCCTTCCACAGTGCTGAGCTGAAGGACGGGGGTGCAGTCAGGTCCTGGCAGGATGCTCCAGTTAGGGAGGGGTTTAAACCCCACCCTGCCTGCAGTCCCAGCCTTTTTACCGCTTGCTGCTCAAGGGGCAGGGGTGTTACCAGACCCCAGCCAGCACTCTGAGGGAAAGTGGGGTGTGCTGTGCATGTATCTGTTGATGATACAGAGCTTTTCAAACTCCCTCTCCCTGCCTCTTCATACTGCCTGCAAACCTTACAAGTGTGGGAGACAGCATGGAGCTGGTAACACAGCATTTAGCAGCCCATCAAGAAAACAAAAGCCTCTCTCATTAGTTCAAGCTGTTCTTAAACAGCTTTTTCCAAGGAAGAAACAGAGGGACATTACCAGCTGACCTGTTGATTAGCTCCAAAAAGCCCTAAGTGGATACTGTTCTGTCTGCCTGTCCCAGTGAATTTGGAGACATACACACAGATACCTCTCAGCATTAGCTAGCATACCACATGCCTAGGGTCCATGGGGCTGCGGTCTTTGCTGTGGGAGATGGGAAAGGGAGGGGGGATCCCTGCTTGAGCATCAACTGACAAGGGGAGGGGTGGAGTAGGGGAAGCCAGGCAGACCCTCCTGTGCCAGCAATCTCTGCTGGAGCTCTGGCTAGGGAGCGGAGGGGCGGGGCCAGCTCTGTTCTCTGGAGCAGCCCAGCCCAGCCCAGGGCTGCAAAGCATCTGAGATGCTAGGGGACTCTGCTTTAAGATAAACTAGAAAGAGGTCTGGGACAGACATTTCATAAACAGGTTTAACCCAGACCAGGTAAGTCTGATATTACATTCAACCAGGTTGATCTTAAACCAGTTTCAGCTATTTTAAAACTGGTTTATGTGCACTGAACTTCTGTTCTGTTACAGGTTTAAACCAGTTTCTGATCACTTAAACGGGTTTGTGTGTAATGTTTGTCCCTAGCCCAATAGGCAAAGCTAATGCAGTCAGAGTCTTAGAGGTTAAACACATGCCTTAAAACTCCACAAAAAAGTCTACAAGCACCCGGCACAAATCGCAAGGGGGCAATATCCTTGAGTCAATGGATTTTGTTAACCATAGGGCTTCAGCATCAAATGACTCCAGATGTAGAGCTCATTGCAATAAGCTGCAACTGCATGAATCAAGTGGCAAGACCTACCTTGGAGAGAAAAGGCTTTCTAGCTGCATACAAACAAACCACAGGCACTTTTCTGAAGGGTTCCCGTGGTTCTGGAAGCTCCTGCCCAGTGTTTTCACTTTGGCAAGTATTCCCTGGCAAAAGGCAAAAGCACTTCTACCCTCTCAGTCCGCAAGGAACTCCCCAGTGCAATGCTTAGCTACTCAGGCAGTGTGCTGTATCTAGGAGGCTGGCCCTTGGAAAAACAATTCACACCTAGCAGGGATTTGATTTAAACACTGCAATAATTAAACATTTTCCTTCTACCTTCTTATTTCCAGAGGATTACCCCATCCACACACAGTCTGAGTTGTACCCATTTGGCACAGCCTCACTAAAGAATTTACAAATATATTTTGTGTCTTGAAGACAGGCTCTCTATAGATGCTATGCTGGTATTAAGATGTGTGCCAAAGACAACAGCTTCTTTAATATCTTCACAGTGCCTAGCACAGTTGTTACTACTTAAACAAACAGAAAAACATTAATTCTGCAGGCAGTTATGGGTTGATACTGCACCATGGAAATCCATGAACGATGTCACCTGACTTTAAGGATGAGGCCATTAAGTTCTTAAAGCAAATATAACCCTTTCAGCACTTTGTAAAACAAGCACAAGATGCTATATTCAAACCAGCCTCTTGCAGAGAGGTGTAAATTGCACCTCTCTGTGCCAGCTGATTCCCATTCTCCCCAGACAGGACTAACACCAAAATATGTCAAGTCAGGTGTTGACACTTCCTTTTCTTCTGAGTTTACAATCTGGGGAGTACAGCTTTCACTGATGGCTGGGGCTCCTCAGGATTGTCAGTGGGCTGCTTAAGACACTGCTGAAAACACCTTTTCTCTGATGAAAAGAGGCCTAGGAAAAGACAGACAGAACACTCTAGTGCATGGTTTTTGCTTGTTTTTAAGGCTAAGCACAGACGGCCAAAGAGCCTGAGGCTGAATTGATTCAATCTTTGCAGGTTAGCCTAAACTTCATAGATTGAAACAGACATTCACTTTCGATTCCAGAAATGCGGCCACATGCCTGCAGTGGCCCAGGGTCAGAAGCTGAGGGGTGCCAGAGCACAGCTCCCTGCTCAGCTGGAGCAGACAGCTTGGGCCAAGGCTAGCCCACACACCCTGCTAGCAGGGGGATTTGTTGGGGAAGTGCAAAGCATCCCGGGATGCTGGGGGACATGAGTTAACTTGAATCTGGAGGAGATCTGGGACAGAAGTTCAATAAACTGATTTAACCTAAATCAGTTGAGTCTGATACTACATCCACCCAGGTTTATGTTCAGCTGCTTTTGGCCATTTTGAAAGCAATTTATGTGCACTGAACTTCTGTTGTGTTATAGATTTGAACTGGCTTCTGGTCACTTATGCTGGTTTATGTGCAAGTTCTTTCCTAGCCTAAGAGTTGGTAAACAAATCTGTGGCTACCAAAGAAATCCTAGCCATTGTGTTGGTGCAGGCTGCATAACTTCTTTGTCTGATTTTGCAGTTCTCTCATTTGAAGCAAAGTTCAGTCTCCTTTGGTTAGCAGCTTTGCAAGCCCAATGCACCACAGAGATGGGCAGGTCTAATTATTTCAAGGATGATGGAAATGATGCATAAACACTAGTTTAGTCTGCAGACATTTATAGATGGTAGGATATAAAAACCATGACCAAATGTCATAATTCTCATCACTAACTCCTTTGGCATGTTGCAGCACTACTAGTTAGAAGTCAAGATGAAAAAAACCAAACCTCTCTTTTGCAGAAGAATACAAACCAGAAAACAAACACAAGGCGTGATTTTCTTACCATCTCCTACTTGATTGTGGCTAGGGACAGACATTACATAAAAACAGGCTTATGTGATCAGAAACTGGTTTAAACCTGTAACAGAACAGATGTTCAGCGTACATACACCGGTTTGAAAGTGGCTGAAACCAGTTCAAGATAAACCAGGTTGAATATAGCATCAGACTCAATTGATTTGGGTCAAACAGGTTTATGCAATGTCTGTCTCAGACCACTTGCTGGTTTAAGTTAAATCAGAGTCCCCCAGCACCCTGGCATGCTCTCTGGGCTAGGCAGAACTCTCCGCTCCACATCAGGGCTGCCCCCCACACACCCTTGCTCCCTGGCTGGAGCTCAGCACAGACTTGCAGGCAGGGCAGGGTCTGCTGGCTTCCCTGTGCCCCCATCCCCCTCAACACTCACTGTTAAAACAGAGATCCCTTCCTCCTCTCTGCCATGGCACAGACCATAGCCAGCATGTGGTATGCTAGCTAATGCAGTGCAAGGCTCCAGCAGAGACTGCAGACTCAGCAAGGTATGCCTGGCTTCCCCCTGCCCTAACCCCACCCCCTCCACTCACTGCTCAAACAGGAAATTGCCCCCTCCTTCCCATTTCCCACAGCACAGACCCCAGACCCACGGACCCTAGGCACGTGATATGCTAGCTAATGCCAAGAGGTGTCTGTTTGTGTGCGTCTCTCTCCAATTTCACTGGGGCAGGCAGACAGAACAGTGGCTGCTTAGGGCTGTTCGGAGCTAAACAACAGGTCAGCTGTTTAAGAAGTTTCAAGTAATGAAGAGAAGCTATTGTTTTGCTAATCAGGTGATAAAGACTGTTAACACTATCAGCTCCCAGCTGGCTTGCTTGCCTGTCAGTTTGCTGCAGACAGAATGACAAAGCAGGGAAGGAGTTTGAAAAGCTCCGTATTATTAACAGATGCATGCACTGCACACCCCACCTTGCCTCAGAGTGCTAGCCCAGGGCTGGAGGATGGCAACACTCCCGTCCCTTGAGCAGCAAGTGGGGAAAAGCCCGGGACCATGCAGGCAGCCCTCCCTAATGAGAGAGTCCTGCCCTGCAGTGCCTGGCCATGTCCCCTCAGCTCAGTTCCCTGCAGAAGGGGAGGGAGGGCTGCTCTAGTGCCCTCCGGCTTCAAGTCTGAGCCACTGCAGGCATATGCCTGAATTTCCTCAGTCCAGAGGGGATGTCTGTTAGGTTTCAAACCAGTTCAGCCTAGCCAGGTTAGACTAACCTGCAAAGACTGAATCAATTCAGGCTCAAGCTTTTTGAATATTTGTCCCTAGCCTGCGGGACTTTTCCTATACTGTGCAAGTTGAATGGTAGTTAACAACAGCTTTGCAGTAAGTGACCCTGTTTTAACCTTAGGTTCAATCCAAATATATTTAAGTAGCTACATTTTATAGCATAGGGATCACTGGTATATTAATAATTGCACCCGACAGCAAGTTGCTTCCACTATCACCCAAAGTAATACATCAACAAATATCACAAAGCAGCCTTCGTGACACAAGAAAATCCATGAGAAGATCCTTTCAAATGAAGGAAATGTTTTCTTGTGACAGCCCAGCAGCTCATAATGAAAAGTGTCAGTCATGCCTTCTTATGTTTAACAGTTATCTCTTTTACACCAAGAAACACGCTCGCTCCATTGCAAAATGACCAAGAACAGGTGTAAAACAACTCAACAGCAACCTAAAAATCAAAGAACAATGACATGGAATAGAAAGTGGACTTCAAAATGTCATGGCTTCATTCATTAACATCAATGAATGTACAGCACATTGTTGGGAAAAATATTCACTGCTCCTCTTACCCATGAGTAAATAATGATATTGTAAGTTAGTGACTCAAACTAGCACATGCCTAGCTCAAGTTGCAGAGGTAGAACTACTATTAACAGCTGGGAATGACGCACATACTGAGAGAAAGACTGATATTTTCCTATTAGTTTCTTCCTGCTCCCAGGAGCAGGACAGTGTACAGGTTGACCCAAAATGGCAGAGGTACCACTAAATTCTTTCAATATATTGCTGCATCTTGATTTCATGACATCATGCCGCATATTACTTTGTTACAGTGCTGAAACCACATGACATGCCGTTTGTCAAATTACAGCAATTGCAGCCACACTTGGCTCTTCCCATGCAATCTCTCCCTACCGTGGATAAAATAACACACAGTGCATTACAAAGCTCCAGGGAGGGCTTTGTATCTGAACACAGATAAACAGAACTAATTACAGGGGTTCCTAGGATGTAGCACAAAACTGAAAATTAGTTGGTTGCCAGGCTTTATCTTTTGATGAGCTTTTCAATAAGATAAAAGCAAAGTCATGTTTAAATACATGGTTGAAAACATATTTCAGCCCTCAAAAATGCAGAATTATAACCCATTTCTTCTGAGTCTGAGCACTTGAAAGATATTTCTTTACATGCATATGCTTATTACCCAGACATGTATTATCCTCACAAGTTTAATAGGGCTAAAAAGCACAGTCATGCTGTATTACCAGTGAACATTCATGTGCTTTTAAAGAAAATGTAGCATTTGATCTTTTGGTTTCTCACTGATTTTCTTTTCCTTTAGATAATCGGTCTGTTATGAGTAGAATCTCAGCAATTAAATCCAGCAAGGTGATGCAATTACTCTATTGCAAAGAAAAGCAACACAAAGTACCTTAGCCACTCTGTCAGGAGCTTTCTAAAGAGCATTAGCTAGGGCACTGGGCAATCTTTCAAACCAAAAAGCATATACAGGTCATTCCAGAGAAAATGATGCATTTGGGATCAAAAGAATCACCCTCTAAGCAAAGCATCAGACCCACACACTCTT
>NW_005841875.1:555641-592845 GCF_000455745.1 Alligator sinensis
ATTGAGAGGACAGGGGACCTTTAGAATTTCTTTTTGTACATACAATATATGGAATTGATATAAAAAGGGTATGAATGAATCGAAATAAATTATATATGCAGGCACTGAGAGCTCCATCTTGTCAGGCAGGGGTGTCAAACATGCTCCGCAGGCTGGATTGGGCCATACAAAGCACAGCAAGATTGTGGTGCTTGGCCTGATACTGTATGATGGTCCTGAACCATCATCACTCAGTTTAATCACATACTCAGGCAATACAATGATAAAATAATTGCACCAGCCAATGTAGATTTTAAACCATTGCAATTTCTCTGATATATTTTTACACAAAATAATCTATGTAACTATACTGTATACATAGATAAAACAATGCAATAACAAATCAAGAGATCATGGCATTGCTGAGTTCAAATCCAAACCTGAACCCTAGCCTGATTGTCCTGGAGCTTTAAAACATCTCTGAAAATACTAGAGGAAGGAGATACACAGAAATATATACAATACAGTGAAACATTTAGACACCATCCTTACTTAACAAATTTTAGATATGACCCAAAGTGCATTGATAGCTTCTGTTGATGCTTTTTTAGAAAACGGCTACTAAGTCATCAATTAAGTTCTATTTCAGCGTAATTCAGTGGATGTTATTGCAGGAAGGTTGCTAAAAAGAATAATACTAAGGTATTACATTCTTAGGCACTTAACATGCCAACCGGAGCAGTGCAAAGTACATTTGGGGTGCAGCTTAGATGTGCTGTCAGATGAAACATTAACAATAAAAATTGCTGTATCAAATAGAGTATTGCGAGGAATAAAGAATAAAAGCAATCGAAGACTGCCTATATCTGAAATTAGTTTGAACTACAGCACTGGAAAACACGCATACAAATTGACTGAGCAGAAATACTCTGGTGCTTTTAGGCTTGACCGACAAATTTAAACAGATTAAAACTGCTAAAGCATAAAGTAGGTAACACCTCCCCTATAAAATAATAGTCAAAATAATATAGTTGTTATGTATCATGGCCAATCTGAATCAGTGTGCTATGAGAGGATTTATAGTTGGTATGCAGAGTAAACCAAAGAAAACAACTTGAACCAGTCAATTGCCTTCCTATTATTATTTAGAAGACAGTTGCTAGTTCTAAAATAATTTTCACACAGCTACAAATTTAGGAACTAGGTCACTAAATGTATGAGTCTACAACTTAACTTGTCAAAATGCCCTGTTAATCTACAGTTTGTTAAATTGTGGTGCAAACTTTTAGCTGACAACCAGCTGGCCACAGTACTCTATGCATTAATGCCCTCTGGCTTCCATTCCTGTAACACGATGAACCTAGAGAAGTGTGTTGAAGAAAAAGGCATGAGGAAGACAAACAAAAGGACAGAAAAAAAATGAAGATGCAAGAAAGACTAAGTCAAAAGATGAAGCTGAAGGACAGAAGGCAGAAAATGGTTATGTTATTGCCTTCAACACCACAGCTATGAAAAAAAAAAAAATCAATAAAGTGGACAGAATCATAGATTAGATAGACAAATAGACACTACTTTTATAAAGGTTGCACTCATAAATGCAGACATAGGTGCCATCTTCCAGGAGGTTATTTACTTCTGTTTATTTTTACAAAGGGAAATAAAGAAAAAGGGCAAAAGACAAAAATCAGAAAACACCAGACAGGATGCAAAAAATACAAGACCTACGTATAAGACATACTGCAGCAAAGCCAACCAATGGTTTGCCCCCAGCATAAGCCCAAGGCCTTTGACAAGCGCTACAGTAATAAAGTCAAAGCATGTGACCTGGAAATGTAAATTCTCTCTCCCATCAAATGCAAACTGCCAATTGCAGTTTCCTGCACCATACATCTTCCTCTTGTGCTCATGGAAAAAAAAGTGTTAGGACCCAGAGAAGTTTTGACATTCAAAAACTTCTCAAGCTGGAGCGCAACAATGAAGGAAGGGGCCCAAAGCTAGCCCTTCTCCCCATGGAAAAAAAAAAAAATCAGTGACACTCCACAGACAACTGAGAGCTTAGTAACAGTTTAAATGCTGAGAAAATTCATTCCAATTTTAATTGGTGTTTGCCTGTGACCTACCATTAATTCTCCTGGAAAAATAAGTGTTCTGGTCTGTTCGGTGTTGACAGCATTCCAAAAAAGATATTCAATTAAATAATATGAAATTCAGCTCTGGTGTATTGTGACAACTCCAACAAGCCAGCTGGTGGGGGCAGGGGGGAGGGAGAAATCAAGGAGACAAAGAGAGGGGGAAGAGCAAAATAGGAAAAGAAAACAAACGAACTAGTGGAGACAGGATGAGAGAGGAAGGGTATGGGAAGGCAAGTGACAAGCTGAAGGTGAGAGGGACAGATGAATGGTTAAGGAAAGAAATGAAATAAATCCAATGGGGAGAAATAAATAAGACTAAAATCAAAGAAGATAAAGGGAACAGTATCATATTCATAGAGAAGGGAAAATGGGAAATACTAAGGTAAATTCAGACTTAACAGAAAAGAAATAAAAACCAAAGCCCTGCTGCACAAAAAGAAAGGAAAGCTAATTATTATGGGAACGCTCCTTAATATTATCCTGTAAAATGAAATGCTTTGAGTTGTTGGGCCTTTTCATTTGGGTAGGAATCTGAAGTTACAGTCAAATGCTATGCAGTAGAAAGCCAAGTTCCTGTCTGCTAAGGAATCTTACATGTACCTAAAAAAATTAACCCTTAACTCAGCACTGCTGTGCCACTCCAAATTAATGTGTGAACTCATCAGGGCCAAATGTACCAAGTGTGCTGAAGTAATAATATTCAGTGGATAAGAGGCTTCTGAATGTTTATGATCAATGGGAATAAAGAGATGGTTGATTATACCCCGGATATACCCTAATACCATGCTGAACATGCCTGTTGTCATATTTATGCAAAACAGAGTACAGAAATTAAAAACATACATCTTTTGCAGGATGCTAAGCTGCTGTCTTCCTGTCTCAAAAGTACAGGCAGCTGCACATCCATAAATGAGGTAGGAAGGAGCTTAGGGAACTTCATCTGCAACAGCACCAAAATAATTTTGGGAACGGCATTATCACTTGTTGACTGGTCACTGTGGAATTTCTTTTCTGCCTGAAGAGCATCTCTAAGCTCAGTCTTCCTAGTCCAAAAAAAGTGCCCCAATATCTTCTCAGTCATATACAGCCTGTAATTCCAGGTCTTAAATATACTGGACTCTGGTCAGCTGCCAAAGCACAACTGGAGACATGGTTCTGTGGCACAGTTGACTGCTAAAGGTGCTGATAACAGGTAACTAGTAGAAATGCAAACCCTCAGGGTACGGACAGAAGTTGCACATAAATTGATTTAAGTGATCAGAAACTGGTTTAAACCTGTAACAGAACAGAAGTTCAGTGCGCATAAACCACTTTCAAAACGGCTGAAACTAGTTTAAGATAAACCTGGTTGAATGTAGTATCAGACTTAACTGATTTAGGTCAAATCAGTTTATGAAACTTCTGTCCCAGACCCCTTCCTGGTTCAAAATCACTGTCCCCTAGCATCCCAACATGCTTTGCGGCCCTAGGCTGGGCTATGCTGTCTGCTCCAGAGAGCAGGGCTGGCCCCACCCTTCGGCTCCCTAGCTGGAGCAGTGAGAGCTGACTCACTGGCTGGCTCAGTGCCCCCAGGCAAACCCCGGCTGGGGTCTGGGACCAGGGACAAGGGTTAAACTCACCTTTTCCTGAGTACAGAGCTTCCCTGCCCTGCTGGCTTAATTAGTGCTGGCTGCAACTGTGGACTACAAATCCCAGAGGCACTCGGAAGCAGGATGAGACAGGGATGAGCTGCCCTGCAGAGTCCTGCCTTTGTGATTGTGGACTGCAAATACCAGAGACCTCGGGGGCAGCATGAAGAGGAAGTGAACACACAGCCCATGTTGGCTACATGCCAGAGAACCACACTGTAGTGCCCCCAGCTTCTGGCTTGAGCCACTGCAGGCATGTGGCTGCATTTCCTGATTTAAAAGTGTATGTCTGCTCATTTGCTTATTGGTTCAATCTTTGTAGCTTAGACAAACCTGCAAAAGCTGAATCAGCCTCAGGCTTTGACTGTCTGTACTTAGCTTCAATGGACAAAGGAACATGGCTCATAAGGGAGTTTTCACATTGCTAATCAAGAAAGGTAGGTAGGGGGAGAAGAGCAGTGGAAACACAGCAGTATCAAGCTCTATCTTTGGCCCAAGCACATCTAAAATCACTGTTGCTGTAAACATTGGGAGAAAAGTGATAGCCTCAGCTTTAAACCTCCTTTCCCTTCAAAATCTCCTAAAAGTAGTAGTAGTAGTAGTAATCGTAGCAGATGTGGTGCTTTTTGTCCTAAAGCCATGTTAGTCTTTTTAAATGACTACAGCAAAGGACAGCAGGTTACACTAGCAATTGTTGGAATAGGGTGCAGTAGTCTGAGAAACTTCTCACAAAGCCTCAATCCAGTTCTGCCACCATATAATTTGTAAAGGACATTTCTGAATATTTCCTTCATGTTCTGGTTTGAAATTACCCCCCCTGAGCTTAACATCTGTCTGTTCTAGCTGAGACAACACCTGGTTTTTCTATGTATATATAGCAAAACAGGGGCAACATGCTGAATAAAATTAGACTTTGCATCAGATTATGTTCTTGTCTTCATCAGAGAAAAGGCTCTAAAAAGTCACAGGAGCAAACAATCATGCACAATCAAGAGTCTGACCCCAGCGAAGTCAGTGGCAAAAATCTCATTAATATCCTGGCTCTACTAAAGTCATTCTTGAAATTATATATTTTTTCTATTTTAATGATATGAGAGTAATATTTGAAATTGCTGCTGTACACTGTAATGGGGTGGAGAAACAGCTAATCAAGGAGTATAGACGGGTTCAGGAATGAGAAAAAGGGAATCAGAGAATTAGGCTTTGTTAAAGAACTGAGGTAGAAGAACTAAAGGTGGGGCACAAAGGAATGATGTGAATGTGGTTCTTGGTTAGGGAAAAAGGATAGGGTTAAGCTTTAACCTCAAAAGATGACTGCCCCATAATAATATGTTTCACAAGGTAATATAACAGCCATCTTGGTCTGCTGTTTTACAAGTTTTTAAAGAGACAGGATGACAGCCATCTTGCTCTTTTGAAACTGATTTATAAGCAAAATAATAAAAGTGGATTTGTGTCTAGGGTATTTTTTGGTATGTATTCAAATCTATGGGGAAGCCTGAGAATGAGCCCAAACTGCCTTGTGAAATCAAACAAAGTACACTGTCTGAGATCAAGCTCCAGTTCTATTTAAGCATCTTATTTATTTGGAAATGCTCAGTGGTCTGCCTGCAGACACACAGACTCGGAATGTGATCTGGACAGATTAAGTAAAAGAGGATCAGGTTAGGTCAACTTGTGCGTGTAAGGCCAGCTGCTACATTTTACCCCAAAGGTGGCTGCATTTCAGTACTAGGCTAAATGTGTGATGCATATAAATAACCATCTTGCCATGAACATTTTCTTGGATGAGGTATAAGAGACGGACAAGTTTGTTAATCCACTTGAAAGCCCTTGACCTATGTGGGGTTTTTTGGATAAATGCACAATATAAATGAAAGGTTACCTTTATCAATACAAGAATTAGATTCTCTTGCATAAATTAAGTTATATCAACAAGAACATATTAACAAAGCTTCCTTCAGTTTTATTTTTGTAAAATACATATCCCAAAGGCAACAACCAGATGAGTTTGGAATGCACCCACCATCTAAAATATAAATTGAGCCCCAGCTTTAGTACTTAGGGACCTAAATACAAACACAGGAAACACATCTATATGTTCATTAAATTAATGTGCCGTTATTACAGCACATTAAGTTTAGTACCTGTAATAATGCTAATTGGTGCTACTGCACATTAGCGTACATGAACACTTTTTGTGACACTTAATGCACATTAGACTAAGTCTACTGCGTATTAGAGTATTAGCATGCTTTCTGCGTGACATGCTAATGCACAGTGGAATTAGTCTAATGAGCATTTAGCATCTTGTGTAGATGTGCCCAGGATTAGGCCATGCAAATTCTTAACTATGAGCATGCAAGCAGTCCCATTGAATTTACTAGGCTTACTCATGTCTGTAAAGTTGACATTTGTTTCAAGCACCTGTAGGGGTGGAATTCTGGCCGGCTTTTTTAACAAAATGGGTTGGGATTCTCGGGCAGGTCATTTACTTGCTACAATTATAGAGGTGTTCTGTACTAACATGGTCTTCATTTAAAGGCATTTACAAATGAAAAGAAAAGAACAAAACCAAAAGACAACAAAAACAATATTCCCTCTGAAAACATGCTGCATGGGGCGCATTCAACTGTAGAGGGAAACCTGTTTTTTCATATCACAGATCGCCGAATCCTCACTTTGGAAGACGGTAGTAGGAGTACAAGATTATTAGCAGTGAGCATCCAAGTATCACCCTTTTACTTTGCATACAATGTTGCATACAACGTTGTCCCCTGAAGCCTGTCTTCCCTACCCCACCCACTGTCAGTGACTCCTTACTGGCTCCAGAGGATTTTTTTTTTTTTTTTAACATGGGAAAAACACCATCTTTCAAGTTGCTGACTGCTCTAAATCAAGCCAATGGAATGTGGTTTCTTCAAGGCATGAGGGTTGTCAGGCAGGTAAGGCAAGCAGCTGTTAAGGATTATCCAGTGGTGGTATAGATTGTTAGATGACACCATATATAAAAGATGGCAGCCTCAAAAATAAAATCAAGGAGGAATAAATAGCATCAGAGGACAGCAAAATTGCAAGATCATTTGCTGCCTCTGAGCAGATAGAGACAAACTACAAACCGAATGGAAAAATCTAAGCCCTTAACAAAACCTCTAGATATTATAGATGTTATTTGGGATCATGCAAAGACTTATGCATGCCCTTAAATATACAAGGGTAATAGTCTTCTTGGCTTCAGTAAGACTTCTGGAACATCCTGATCAGGAAAGCACATGAAGTCAGATGAGCACTTAAGTACCTTGTTGAAATGGGACTTTTGATTCATCCCATTAACCACATATGAGCACTCCTCACTATATGTAAAGTTAAGCATATGCCTAAGTCTTTTAGGCTTGAGGCCTTAATGATTTTTAATTAAAATAATTACTGTCATCACTCTTCCGCTTTTCATCAACTATAGGTGGTCTGAGAAAAATTAGTATACCACTGTGTCATGAAAATTTACATAATGGCTAGTCTGGCATTAAAAAAGTTATAATTAAGTTATTTAATTTAAAAACTTCAAATTTTGGGAAAGTGTATGAAATTCCCATGTTCTCTAGGATGAGATTCCTAATTACTTTGCTTAGGAAATGAGCTATTGAAGTATGTCAAAATGACTCTACACTAACTAGCAACCCCCATTAGATTTTCTTTCGTGGGAAAAATGGGATTTCAAAGAGGAAGAGATACACTTCACAACTACAGCTCCCAGCTTTCAAGAAGATTCTGTTTTGGCATGTAAGTAACCAGATAAATAGAAACTATGGATCTCCAGACAGAAGATAAGAGCACCTATGGGGGATTATTACTGAATTTCTGAAATATGCTGAAACAGTATCTTAAAATCTAAACATGATAAAGCTTTATCAGGTTGAGCACTTCACAACTTCATTATAAATAGCAATTGGTCTAGGCTTCAGGTGAAACATACTGTTCCAAGGCTGAACAGTAAATAATTGCAGCTTAAGGAGTTAAGTTACACGATCCCGATTTAATCAAGAGTATATTTTAATTCCATTAAATTTTACAGAGTAATGATATAAATATGCCATTTTCCTGATGGAGAGTTTGACTTTTACTAATGAAATTTATTCTTGGAACCCACTATCAAGTGCTACATATCTTCAGCCAAAAGCGTTAACCGTAGGTTTTGAAAGACACTTTTACACAATGAATCTTGTGATATATAACAAGCATTCATTTCCTGAATTAAATTAGTATATCTGCTTTCTCTTAGCATCCATTCTTTGTTCAATGATCCAAGACAGGTCTGTTCAATTTATTTTCAGAGCATATAAAATTATGCTTGTTAATGAGTTCCTGTCCAACAGGTAAATTAATGGCTTTAGTTAAGTTTCAAACTTACTGAAAAGACTGCACTAATTTGATTTTGCCACATATAGATTACTAATGCTAAGCATTTATTTAGCACCATAATTGTACACACAATCCACCCAACACTAATATACTTGGCACTTGACTAATGCATGGAATGGACATTGTCTTTTCCCCAAAGAACCAACAGCCTAACAGAGAAAAAGAGGAAAGAAGCTCAGGGAAGCAGCAAAGATGGAACGGTCACAGTGAAAAGGGGGATGTCTGAGAGAAGGGGAAGGCAAACACCAAGAACTTGAAGACAACTGTTGAGTCATGTTAATAAATAAGATGAGGTGGAGTTAAGGCGACACAGGGCATTGGTTTATGTCATAGTGAGATCATGTCAGATCAACAGAGAGAAAAAGCAAGGATGCAGATAGCCCAATGGAGGGAAAGTGATGCTGGTGACATGAGGGGGCTACAGTAGTTGGGCAATACAGGTCATTGGAGGAATGTGGCCAAGTCTGTAAAAACTTCTCACTGGCCACGTCTACACATGCATTTTACTATGGAGTACATTAATTAGCTGTGGAGTAAAGTGTCACCATCTACACGTTCAACAATATTAGGCCGCAGTAAACTAAACCAAGTGGGATGACACTCTTCACACTGTTGTAAGATAGTACTGTTCCCGACAGTATTATCTTAGACCAGAGTAACTTACTATGATTAAATGCACATGTAGACAGTGACAGCAGCCCAGTACCTGTCCTGGGATACAATCTTATGCTTCTATTCTTAGACTGTACCCTATGTATAATACTCTAGGCACCAAAACTTACTACCCTGTTACTAGGTCTGAGCACCTGTGTATTCTTCTCTTTGGGAACCTGTGATCAGAGAGATGAAACAGCTTTTTTAAAACAAGATATTTTTATTTAGAGGTAGGAACAAAGCATGAGAAAATGGAAGACTGCAGAACAGCCTGTATGTGTCTCTCTTATCTAAAGACCTGCTACCTCATAATTGTGATCTAGACAGGCTTAGTTTCTTCACATACCACTTGTGTCTCCATGCCTCAGTCTACCTACACAGCAAACTGCCTCATAGTGTAGGGATACCTGATGCAGTTGCCAATGAGCTAGTTCAGTTATCAGTCTAGCTGCAGCAACACAGAAGTCAATATGGGCAAGTTTACCCTGATCCATGCTCCAACAGCATGGTTCAGTAGCCTCTCCCTTCAGTACCAGACTGTGACTGGTAAACAGAACCAACTCAAGCATTTCTATGCTAGGCTGCAAACTTCAGTGTATATAGACTTTACCCCACTATCCCCCAGAGCAGTGGTTCTCAACCTTTTTCCTACCAGGATCCATTTGCAAAGATCCATGGCCTGTCCTGACCCATACCCGCCCTGGCCCTGCCAATGCCCAACCCTCAGTCCCCTGCCCCCCCTACCCACACCCCCAGGGCCATGCTGGTGTCCTTCACTTCTGACCCACAACCCCTTGTCCCTGCCCCCAGCCCTGCCAGAGGGGCATCCAGCTTCCCTGGTCCTGCTCAGGCCAGAGCACAATGGCTGCAGTGGCTCCAGCTCATGTGAGTGGCAGCAAAGTGAATCCAGCCCAGGCACAGGCTGGAGGAAGAAGGAGGAGAAGCGCTGCACCAGACAGCCTGGTCATAGTCTCTCCCAGCCCCTGAGCTGCATCTCTCAGTCACCCCGCCCTGCAAGCATGGGCACCAGCCCCAGTGCTGCCAGCCCAGCTACACAGATCCCTGTTGCCCCCTTCCCCTGCTGGAAGGGGCAGGCACCTTCCCACCGCCCCTCTGCCCTGCTGTAGCTCACGACCCTTTGAAATAGTCTTGTGACCCATTTTTGGGTCATGACCCATAGGTTGAGAAACACAGCTCTAGAGGTCCTAGAGTTAAATAAGGTGAACAATATTCACAGCCTTTTCCCAGTGTCAGTGATTCTTGCCTACTTCCTAGTGATAAAAATGGATTCTAACAAGATCAGAAAAATTGTAAGTCAGCACAGACCATGTTACAAGTGACAAAATGCAATGATTAAGCATGAGAATTACTGGACAAACAGTCGCATCATGGAAGTCTGACTTGGACACAATAGAGTGCAAGCCAAAAACAACTTCAATATTCGCGCCCCACTCCCTTGGCTTTTTCTGAATCAGTTATTTTGCCTCTATTGTCTCGACTATTTCTCCAGGTATGCTGTTTGTATCTGCGTTGAAGTTCTAACACTTGAAAGTTGATCACTCGCACATGTATGTACCCCTACGTCATCCCCCTTGGTTTTTGTTCTCTGTCAATGCCAATACAAGCTACTCACATCATGGTATTTGCCTCCCACCTAGATTCCTACAGGTACACTGTCAACACATTCCCTGGAGGGTCAAATAGAAGACTGACCCCTAATCGACAAGGAGTAGAGAAACCTGAAGTTTCTCTATAGTGCAGACTCCCTAAAATATCCAGGTGTCATCAGAAGCATACTGCTTGCTGAGGTTCAACTCTACCCAAATCCTGAGAGCTTATCTACATCTAACCACAACAGCTTGAAAGGAAAGTAGTGCCAACCAGACATGTATGTGCTTCAAGAGGCAGCTCTTATTTCTTAAGCACTGACATCTGGAGAGGACGCTGGCCTACAATGATACTGCACAGAGAGAAGGGAAGGAAAACGAAAAGATAAGCTGTTTCAGAAAGGAGATGTGGAGGACAATTTGGAGAAAGATGACAAGAAAGAAAGAAGACACAGAGAGAAGTGTGCGAGCCGCTTCCCAATCCCGTCCATGTCGCCATGTGCGAGCCGGGAGCGATATGCGGACCCGTCTTTGCGCACGCGGGCTGTGGCCAGCAGCCCGGGCATGTGGGGTCAGAGGAGACCATGCGGCAGCAAGGCACGCATGGGCTAGAATTAGTCACAGAGGCGTAGTGGTTGATTCAAAGATTATTTACTTACACCCAAGATGGTTGCGGTGTAGGCTGGACAGTTTCCAGGTTCAGCTCTGCTTAAATCCTTGTTGGAGGACTAGGACAAACTCGGTTCTTGGGCCCCGGAGTTGTTAAGGCTCCGCGGGTTCAGCAATTTCTTTCCCACGGAGTTGTCGAAGCTCCGTGGGTTTGGTTCAGCTCTCTGGCCCCGGAGTTGTTAAGGCTCCGTGGGTTCGGATCTTGAGTATATAGGATAGGGATATGTCTAGGATTGCGCTTGGCGATGGGGAGAGGCCAGAGGCTGTTTAGACCTCTGTTGCCTTCTTAAGAAATGCGTTGGGTTCGTAAGGATCCACAGCACTTAGAGATCTTCGCGCTCTCCCTCTCGGACTCCAAATGCTTTCTCTCCAACTTGGGCGGAAACCACCCAAGCTCTTTATATGGCTAGCAAGCCAATTGCTAGCCGCCACGGCTAAGCAAAGAAGCTGCAATTTAACGGGAACATAATTTAGCAGTGCCGAAGCACACACAAGCAAAAACTCACAACTTTGGGTTGTGACAAGAAGGAACACAAGTAGTGGTACAAACCTGACAGCAAAGGATGAAAGTATACAAAAAAGAATAAAAGTGAAACCGAAGATAAATCCATTAAGCCTGGAAGATCTTGAAGTTCACTGCAACACAGGGCCAGCCCTGAGCTGGTGAGGTGTAAGACTGCCCGATGCGTGGGCCTGGCAGGAAGACTGCATGTCCCCATCTTTACTTTTCCCAGCTCATTGTGCCCAGGCCAGAGCACAGGGCTCCTGAAGGGAAGGTGGAGTACACATGTACCTGAGACCAGGCAGGAACACATGCACAACTGCAGAGAACAGGACAAGGATTTGGCAAGACAAATATTGCTCTGTGGTAGGGCCACTAGTACTTTTCCCCCCAGTCACATTTTTTCAGTAGGACAGTATGCCACTGTCATTGTAACTCACAGCCCTGGTGTCATTTTCAGCAGCAAAGGAGAAAAAGCCCTTTCCCTCACTTGACTGGTGAGTCAAGTATTATAAAAATACAGCCAAATGAACAACAGCTCTTTGGCTCATCTTTACACTTAATGACAGCTGTTTGCATGACTCAGAGGGATGATTCAACTGGTGTTGCCCTCTCCACTCAATCTAAAGTGGAGAGAGAGAGAGAGAGAGAGAAAAAAGAGAAAGAGAAAGGGAGAGAGATATTTATATTTAAATACGGTCTTACTAAACATATTTTAGCGAGAAATCTTTTCAAATATTTTCTTTCCTTCACAGCCAGCTTCTTTCCTATTTAAAGCCAACTTCAGATAAAAAAGAACAACCAGCTTTCAGGGAATTTGGAGACAAAGCAAGAAGTCTTAAAGGAGAGAGGAAAAAGGAGGTTTTAAAATGTAAAGTGTACTGCTGCTTTGTCATATCTGGGTAACTTATGCTTTCAATAAAAGCAGAGGTCTCCATTCCCCATTATTGTTGGTCATTGTTATACCAACTCCAGAGATCCAGATAGCCCTAAAGTTGTTTTAACCAAATAGCTCTGAATGATGTGGGTAGCAAACAGCAGCTCCCGTGCTCTATAGGCTCCAGAAGCCACCAAATTACAGCAGCCCTATGACTGCTCTCACAAACACAAAGGACAGTCTCAGGAGAACTTGCTCAGCTATGTCAAGAAGTTTCAGTGCCATATTTTCTCACATACAACATGCCCTGAAATACCAGGCACCTCATCTTTGAAAGGCAGAATGAAGGAGAAAAAGTTACTCCCTTGTACTAAGTACCCGAGTAGCCGCAATGAGGAAGCAAAGCCTACTCACCGTTCTGCTCCTTGAGAGTCCCATGAAGATTTTATTTTCACTTTTTCCCATAAGCAGAAATGGCCTTTACCGGATTTCTTGCATATAATGTGCGCTGCAATTTCTAGCAGCTGTTTTCTGGGGGGAGAGTGCATGTTATATGTAAGAAAGTATGGTACCAGCTTGCTCAGACCAGCTTGCCAACCCAAGATTAAATCATCATCTTGTCAAGAAGGCATAAAATGTTAACTGCATATCTGTGGGACCTAATCTTGTTTGCATTAAAATCTTACAATTATTTTGGCTGGAGGTGAACTAGGCTAAAAGGCCTTGATTCTGCCAGTACTTGCATGCTTGATGTGCGTGGGCATGGGCTGTAGGCGGGAAATCATCACTAATTTAGATAATAAAGAAAGCACAGTGATAAGCAGGCTTGAAGTACTGCAATGAGTTATCCATGTTTTAAAATCTGTGTTGAATATCAATTTATAGTGGAAATGTTAAAATACTTTATATTTTACACAGCTGCATTTTTAGATCCATAAGATGCGACTAAAAAAGCAGCGTGCAGAGAGAAAAAGCTTTGCCTTTTCTAAATGCAAAGGCTATGACAAAGGCTTTTCTAAATACAATGGTTATGACATTTATGCAGCCAAGAATTACAGTTTGACTTGTGAAGAATTACTCAGTTTTATTTCACTTTGCAGGACTGGCAGTCTCTAATCACTGCTTATATCAGCCAGACCTCTGCAATTACAGGTTATTCTGAAAATGCAATCACAGATCCCAACACACACACAAAAAAAAAAGTTGCATCATTTTTTGACACAAGATTTCATGATTCTGCTCCATTTCAAAGGGCCAGATTTTGAAACCCTGGCAAGCAGTTACCCATGTGATTAGCTCTGTTAAAATTAACTACTTTCATCAGTAAGTTCTCACCAGTTTGAGCCAGGACTCCTAGTCCTGGGTCCCAGAAATTACACCCGTGACTGTAAAAAGGCGCTGTTTGTTATACACAAAAAGTAACTTTTAAAAGCTATTGTTCCCTCTCCCCCCATTTTCAAGTAAAGTGGTGTTGAGTTCTACATAAATCTTCCTGTGCCTGGCACTAATATTTTGGATGGAGTTCCTCTCTTGGAAGGACATTATACTTCCACAGATTAGGTGTGCATTCCAAATCTGGAATGCCACTAGACAACAGCAAAGTTTGTGAAAGGCACAAGTACTGAACAAAGACACAAAATTCAGGCCATAAGACAATGGTAATGAAAACATTCCTTTTAGATATATTCATTAAACCACCAAGCCTTCTTGTGAAGTAGGTAAAAGTTACACCCATTTCTCAGAGGAGTATACAGAAGTATGACAATGATGACTGACTTGTCAAGCGTCAGATGGTAAAGAAAACAGCAAAACAGTGAAACCTGGGAGTCCTGGCTTTCAGTCTCCTGTCTGAACAGCCAGTAGGCCATACTTCACTCTACAGATGGGAAGTGTTCCCTTTCCCTCAAAGTGTTTCTCAGCTAGAGCAGTATGTACTATACCAAAGCACCTGGCTGCACAAAGAGCTACAGTAACTGAGGACAATCGTTATCCCATACAAAGTTGCACATGACCTTCTTATAAAGAAACTAGAGAAACGTGTGCTAGACAAAAACTACTATTAGGTGGACAGACAATTGGCTCAATAGCCACAATAAAGGGTAATTATAAATGGACCCATGCCAGAACAGCAGGAGGTTACAAATGGAGTCCCAAAGCAGTCTGCCCTGGGCCCAGTGCTGTTCAACATGCTTATTAATGTTTTCTATTCCCAAATCTTCTTGAGCAAATTTGCAGACAACATGAAACTGAGAAGGACTGTGAACACCTTGGAGGAGAGGAGTGCAACTTAGAAAAATCCTGACAGACTCAAAAATGGGACAGGAGTTACCAATATGAAGCTCAATGCTGACAAATGCAAAGTGTTACACCTTGGGAAGAATAATCAAAAACACAAATTCAAACTAGGTGACACCTGGCTGGAGCATATCACTCCAGAACGGGACCTAGGAGTCTTGGTAGACCACAGACTCAGAATAAGTCTGCAGCATGATGTACCTGCACAAAAGGCTACATCAATAAGAGCATCCGGGGCAAGATCTAATGCTCCTATTGATGGGATGGTATTTCTTAGCACTGGTTAGGCCGCCTCTTGAGTATTAGGAGCAAGTTTTGGGCTCCACATTTTCAAAAGGACCTGGAAAAGTTAGAGAGGGTCCAGAGGCAAGTGACAAAAATGATAAAGGGCCTGGAAGGCAAGTCACATAAGGAAAAGCTGAAGGAAATAGATGTGTTCAGTTTGTGGAAAAGACACTTAAGATATGGTACCAGTCTTCAAATATCTGAAGGGCTGCCATAAAAAGAGGGAAAACATCTTTACTCCCTTGCTGCAGAGAGCAAAATGTGGACCAATGGCTTGAAATTACAACAATGTAGGTTTAGACTGTGTATAAGGAAAAGCTTCTTCAGTGTTAGAACCGTAAGGCAATGGAACAGACTTCCTAAGGAAATTGTGGAATCTCCATCCAAGAAGAGGTTGAACAAGCATGGACCAGGGATGATCTAGGAGTAACCATGCCTATGTTCTACTATCAGTATTTCCCTTTGCTGGTTGCTGCATGGGCCTGGGAAGGAATTTTTTCCCCTTCTGTTGCTACAGGTGTCAGGGCTCCCCTCCCCTCCCCGCGCACACACCCTTGGAAGCACTGGGTGTTGGCTGCAGCCAGAGCTAGGAAACTTGACTGGGCTGTGCCAATGCTCCTGCTCAAGACAAACCAGGAATTTCCTGACTAGAGGGTCTTGTCCCTCTGCTCATGGTCAGACTTATCACTATAACTAGGGTTAGAAAGGAAATACGACCCCATAGTCAGAACAGCATAGACTGTGGGAGTTTTTGCCTTCCTTTGTAGTATGGCATGCGGCCCTCTTGCTTGGATCACAAGTGTATTTTAACAGCTCTCACAGAAGCAGGACAGTAGCCACTGTTATCCCCCTGCATTGCCCATGGCCAATTAGAATGTTAAGCCTTGTGGTTGTATCAGGTTGACTTTACAGATTAGACAATGGATTTGTGTAAAATAGTCTGGATAAGGATGCTCCTGCCTCTGGCACTAGGTTGAACTAGATGACCTCTGAAGGTCTTTTCTAGCCCTACTTTTCTATTACCATAGGAGACTTCTACAACATGATTCACATTGAAAATGACTACAAGCAAGATTCTTTCTGCTGGGAGAATGAGAGAGAATTCAAGCTCTCTTTATAAATGACTAATTGGGCATGTCCGCACGTGCACAGTTACTGTGCAGTAACTGAAAATTACTGTGTAGTATGGGCACGTGTCTACATATGCACGCCCATACTGTGCAGTAACTATGGAGACTTATGCCAACTTGGGCGTAGATTTACTACCTGCATGATGCAGGTAGCAGATTTATGCCCGAGTAGTTACTGCACAGTAAAACACGTGTAGACACCTTACTGCACAGTAACCCTGTGTGTGTGGATTGACTTGGGACTAACTTTAGTCCCAAGTCAGTCCACCCACAGTGTTACTGCACTGTAATGCCTGCACATGTAGACACTGGCATAAAACCCGCTTACTGCGCAGTAAATGCAAGCATAGACACGCCCATTAAGACGGTCAATATCTGTTGTAGCTGATTCGCATGGATGAAAAAGGGGGCAGAGGCAGTTTGCCCCAGACTTGCATATACTTGGTTGAGTAGCTCAAGAAAAAGCACATACCTGACATAAATACTTCCATAAATGCTGGTGTTAAAATGAGTTGTTGCACATATCTAAAATGTTACACATCCATGGAAGAATGCTATAGATTTCTCCATAAGAAGAAAAGTAAGTTATCCAAACAGTATAGTTGTACTGGTGCTGACAATTTTCATGAGCAGAGCTGCAGAAGCTACAACAGTGTCTGAAAACTCTGGATAAAGCTCAGCAAAGACCAGGACTACAAATTTTCAAAAGTGGCTTTGAAGCCCAGTCTCCTGGCTTTCAATGATGCACATTCTTGAATATCAAAATCACCAATGAAAATAACTACTTAGATAACAATCTTAGTTTTTGTAGCAACAAAAATACAGTTTACATATACAATTATTCCTGTTTAAGGTTTCTATATTTGATTTTTAGTCTGATTAGTAGGGAGGCTACCTAGGGCTTTGGATTTTCCTGGTATTTTCTTACTGGTTTTTATTATTCCTTAAGAAATATAAGTTATTTTTGGTACCTAAATGTTTATACATGAAAAATCATGACTTCTTATAGCTCAATTCAGATGCTATTAGGAGCAACTCCCTTTGAATTCAGTAGGATGATCAGGTTGGGAATTCATAGCCTGAAGGATTTAAAAAGATGTTTGGTTATATGCCTTTTGGCACAGGAAGAATGAAAAAAGAAACAAGCACTAACGCATGCACCTCAAAGCATACTAAGTAAAGGGTACTCATCACAGGAGCAAACTCCCCTCTTTCAGACCTTTCTATTTGCTGTGCAGGTGACATAAGTTAACGAAAGGCATCGAACAAAGCACAAGATTGATCGGGGTCAGGTTCACAGGGAATGATGAATTGAAGATGCTCAGAAAAGACCAGGCTGTCACCCGGTGCTATGCAGGTCCGCAAAAGAAGTCACTGATAACCTCCTTTCATATGTGTCCCTGGGCACAGTGGGAGTTCCTGTGCTAAGGAAGTGCTGAGATGGCGAGTGGCTGAAGCTGCTGTTGCTGACAGCTTGTGCTAAGAGGCTGAGAAGAGGCAGGGCTAGCAGAGCCATCTGAGCACAGTAGGGTGCAAGTCTTGTACAGTTTAAGTGCAGGATAGCATTTACATTGCCTACGATGTCTCCTAAACTAGACACTTATGCTGGACGCACAGCAGTTCAGAGTGAAAACTGGGAAAAATTTGCATGTTTAAAAGTGAAATGGGCCGTTCTGTAACAATGTCAAGAAAAATAAGATTACTGGGGTTGCATGTCAAGTTCTCTCGTCATTTTATACTTCTTAAGTTACTTTTTTGGTCATTTCTCACTTCATCCTTCCCACCCCCAAGGTCAGTAACAATGAGCCTTTTATTTGGAAACACTCCTGACATTGACTTCAAGCATTATGCCTAATAAAAGTAGGTACATAACTAGACTACTCCAAGCACAGCCCTGGGACACACTGCCTCAAGATCAAAATTCCTTCCTATTCCCTCTGCCTGCTCAGAAAAAAGTCATTTAAGCAACCTATGAAAAAGTGCCATCCAGCTGTCTCCCACAAGGGAGTGGTAGTGGTTCAGCATTAGAAGCACACACTCTTTTCTGCTCTCAAGATCTGAATAACCCTCACCTGACTGTACAGCAAGGCTGGAGTCAAGGGGAGGTAAGGGTCTGCTAAGTCTCCCGAAACAGCCAAATTAATGCTTGTTAACAATGCATCTTGAAAGGAACAATCCTATGCCATAGCAGGGTTTGGTATGCCAGTTATCAGAGGAACTACTATGCAATTCTGCTTTTCAAATCCGTTGAGGTTAGAATAACAGCAGCTGTGATAGTCTTAGACTCTGGGGAATTAGGTCGTTTTGTCTGGTTATCTCATACTTCCAGCAATTAAGAAATATCTGCTTAAGGAGCTGTGTGTTGCACTTCCTGACTACTGGCTTGATGTGCAGGAATCACCTGAGGTGCTGGATTTTTTTTTTTTTTTTTTTTGTATTCAGAGCCCCGTTCCAAGAGTTCTTGCTTAGCCGAACATGAGACCCTACTCAGGCCTCCTGTTCCCAACTCTAGAACAAGACAGTCTAATATGATGTTGAAGGAGAATGAACAACCCACCTTATGAGAGGACACTGGAAAGGTCTTAGGAGCAGTTACATCAGAGAGTAAAAAGTGCTACTTAGAGCTATTTAAGTTAAAGGACAAAAGTTGGCACAAGAACAAATACAAGCCAACTTCTTATGAATAAATTTGGGCTTTTATGGCATTTGAAAGGATTCCCCATGAACCTCACTGCTCTAATGGTAAGCATTCTTGCTTTAATTGGAATACTGGAACCAAGGACTAACTAACTATTGAGCTGGAGTATGATCGTTACATGAAAGGGATTGTATGAAGTGGTTGCCTGCAGTAGCAGGAGGCTGCTCTCAGCCACCCAAGAAATCCCTTCTAATTCAATGTTCCTAGCACTGAATTCATTATGCTGGATCACTACATACAATTTCTTCCTTCACTCTCAGCTATGGCTTCAGGCCCCTTCCCCACAACTTCTCTTCCCACCCCTCCATGTCCCCAACAGTCACTTATCAAAAACGAAAGCAAGGGGCAGTTTTATAACTCAGTATAGTACCTACAGAGTTCGTACAGTTCTGCTGCATCCTAAAGTATTTTTCCCCATATGCTAGGAAGTGATGATGTGCAACAACATCCCTTAGAAATTTATTTTCTTTATCATTAAAGAGAAAAGGCACTTACAAAATTCACTGGTTTAATTCCAAAAAAACCATGGGGAAGGGAGGATCTGATCTGGGCAAAGTTCCTTGCATGACTCATAGATCAACTGGCTCAAGCGGTTTTAACAGGCTTTAAATAAAAGATGTGACAGCTGTTTGGTCAAGGAGGTACATCTGACAAAGTTCTAATTGCCTCAGGCTTAATGCAAAGGGATGGATAAAGCCACTGAAATGAAATTACCCTTATATATCTTAGAAAGCTCCCGAAACAGCTGTTGGATGAAATTGGGAGAATGCTCTTGCCTAAGAACATGCTGACAGTAATAGAGACAAACACTAACTTTAAAATACCTGATTCAGGAGGTAATTTGAAGTTGGCTGTTGGCCATACGGGAGTTTAAACTAACTTTATATGAAGTATCTAAGGCAGGAGGATGGCAAGAGAAAAAGAGAGAGGGATGTTGTCCAACTGAAGGATGTTGCCTCAGCGCATGCGCATGCACACACACACTTCAAGTAAGCTTGCTTGCCAGCTTTCAGAAAAATATTCTTTGACCACAGCAAGGGGGGGAGGAGGGGCGGGTGTCCCACAAGAGATAATGTGGTCAATGAGAAACAATAGTCTAAGAATCAAGAGTCTAGAGCTCTATTCCTAGCTAGCTCTGTGACTATGCCTATTAGCAGCAACATATTAATTTATTTACATCACAGAAGTGCCTGCAGCCCTAGCTAAGATCAGCTCCCTGATGTATTAGCTTCTGTATAGTCAAGTACATAATTAGACAGTTCCAACACCAGAGAGTTTACATTCGAAAGATGCTCAAAAATTAAGCAAGGACTAGCTAAATGCTATTTCAGTTATAGGTAGGTACAACCTGCCTTTTGTTCATTTTTTACAACAATGTAATAGGTTCACTGTATTGGGGGGCAGAAAGCTTAGTTGCGGTTGGTAAGAATACATAAGCTTCAGCTTTCTCATGCAAGAAGAAAACCCCAGAAACCATAAGCGAACCTTAAACTGAGTTTTGTTATATTCCAAATTGGGGCTTACAAAGGTTGTCTGGGCAAATACAAAATTGTTTAAAACTTATTATCTGGTGTGCTGTTGTGAGTAGACACAGGAAGCTTAGTGTGAAGTATGAAAATGAAGTCCACACTATACATCATTAAAATGTATAGTTCATAGTATGGAGGAGAAATAGGTGCTATGAAAGATGACTACATTAGGTATTACAGATACTGTCCAAAATACATAGAAGCAGTAATAATTCCATACATCTAGGAAACGTCACCACTGCTTTGGCAGACATATTTTTAAATCTGTATCCTTAGATGGTGTAGTGGAAGTACAGCATAAAAAACAGTTTCTGACTACCAGAATATCCAATTCGCTGCGACTGGAAGGGAAATACAGGTCATCTCACACAGATAAGCATCTCAATGGCAGTTTATCTTTCCTAAAAAAAAAATGAAATCGTCTAATCTTGACTGTATCAGACAGGCTGAAATAATCCTCCCAGACTCATTGGGACAGAGAAATAACACACTGGTTAGACTAGGGATGCACACTATTTTTGAAACAGCCTTCTTGCTTCTCCCCACCCCACCCGAAAGAAAGAAAGAAATGTTTTCATGTTTAGATTTGAAAAGGGGGCCCTCGCAACTCATCAGGAGTCTGCTTTCACATCCCAGATCTCGTCTTCCTGAACATTACCTCATACAAACCTCCGTGATTGTGTTCCTCAGGGCTACAACTGCTATCTAAAGAGATTACATGGACAAAAAGAAACCACTTTGCTTTGCCCTCTGGCTTTCTATGTGAAACAAGTGTCATGGTGATATGCTGACAAAATCCTCTCTCATGTTTTCTCACTTTGAGAAGCTACAGTGCAAGGCCATTGTTGGAATGGAAAAAGCACAATCTTAACAGAGCTGAAATTTTAGAAATGGCAGCACACGATTCACCGGACTATGAAAGAGTGGATCATTTCCTTCTCTACTAAGATGGTGAGTGCACGGAAAGGGAAAGCGGTTCTCAGATGTTATATTTGTAACAGCACTAGGTAGCATAGCATAGTGTACAGCGAGAGGCTTTTTCTATGCCAATCAAAGCTAGATGAAATTCACCTGAGCAGCACAAGGTTTATGGATCATTCAAGCTCTATTTTGAGAGCTTAAACGGTGCACAGACTTTGTGCTCGTTCTTTAAATCATGGTGGTGAATTTTTACCTCTCCTTTCCCCTGCCAGACTTCCCATACCAGTGTATTCAGTAAAGCAGAGACCCAGCAAACAGAAGCAAATTCCTTTCCAAAAGAATCAGCAGCAGCATCAGGTCTTTTAGTGAATGTTCTGCTTCAACCAAGCTTTTCCCCATCTGTTCCTCCTCCGGTTATAGATGTTACAGATATTTGCAATTACATGAGAAAAAAATAAAGATTAAAATGTATGTGTATTTCTATAGGGCATCTGTGATGCTTTTTGCACATTAAGATCAATACCACCCGCTATGCAACATGGGTTGCACAATGACAAGACCTCATGGGTGGCTGTTCTGGGTTCCTCCTCTGGCAGCAAGCCAGGAATGGTACGCGTGGAAGCCAAAGTGGGCTGGATACGCATGGCAAGATGGTTTCACCACTGCTGCATTATGAGTGTGGAGGGACAGAGCTTCAAGTGGCCAGGAGGATGTAGGGCTGTACACTGGAGCATCCGCATTTGACCTTACAGTCACCTTGTCTTCCTAGGCCTATGAGTTGCAGACCCAGATTACCCTGGTGGTGGGAAAGCACTGGGTCATAGATGCCCTGGCCGTTCTTGTTTATCAGTCCTAAATATGGAGACAGTTCCCAGCTAGAGATGTCCTTTTCCAATTTTTCTACCCAAACAACATGCATTTTTCCCAACCGACTTCATGTTTTATCTCAGTAACTTGATAAATGTCACACCTACAGTGGGTGATGTAGTTTGCCACATTTTTTATTCTGCATGGCTCCCTCTGCGGTATTAGGTTTAACCATGTCTTGATGATACAAAGAAATTGTCCCCACTGAGGTTTTTCAATCCAAATTTGCTGCTAAAGAGGTAGGTTTCATTTGATATCCTGACAGGCCTCTGCAAAGGCATGGAAACTCCAGTCCCTAGATAGGACAAATTACCTGCTCCAGTACATTGGTCAGTATGTCTGGTCCTGCAATGACAGAGCCTAGTTTGGCAAAGACTTCCTGCCTGAAGTTTGACTATAGTTTTTATTAGCAATAAAACAATCTGAGATTATATCATATTCATCTTTATTTGTACTCTGCCCCTCTACAATACTAGGACAATTTGTCATCTTGATTATATAGGGTCATATCCTACTATTGATCCATGTGCTGAATATCTCAATTAAAGTCAATGGAGAGCTCTGTGTTTATAAAAAAAAAAAAAAACAAATAAAAATTGATAGCAGGATATGGCCCTCCAGGAGGTTTTTAATATATTTACACACACACACACACACACACATTTATTTAATGGCAGACATGTCTGTTGGATTAGAAGCGTCACTGTATTTCTAGAATGGCTCTAAAATGTCTCATCTTACCTCTATAAGGCCATGTATCTTACTGATCAAGAATATCCTGCCTGTGCCTATTAAAGTTTCTCAGTCTTCTTTGTATCTTAAAAATCTCTTTTTCTTCCTCCAAGGCATTACAGAGAGTATTAACTATGTTTACCAGGATATAGGGGATGCTTGCTTGGTATGCTTCACCATTAATGCCTTTGCATTTTTTTTTAATTTCACTTCATTTAATGGTCACTAATTCTTTAAAACAATACACAGGGCATTTTGCTAAGGCAAATGGTTTAACAAGTTATGCTGCATATTTAGAAGAGTCACAAGGATCTGAACTTTGAAAAAGCTAGAAAAATGAGAGCGAAATAATGATTATTATGTAACCAAGACTATAATCTTTCTGTCTACATTGGCTACTCTGAAAATAAAGGGACAAATAATTCTATATCTTGCCTATATAACAAAGTAGGTCAGATATGACATTCATCTTAACAAATGAAGAGACTGGTAAGATTAGAACCAGGGATGAGTCATCAAATGCCTCTCATGAGTGAAGATATAAAGTATATTAGATCCCCTCACCTGGCAGTACATATGCATAACTGATGATTGTGCAGTATGTTGCCCATTCTCTCATTTATTCTAATTTATAAATTACACACAATGTAAAATTCATTTCTGATGTCTCCTTTTGGCAGCAGCATCTGTTTTCTGGATGATGCCATCCTTGCTGAACTGTTATGTGGGATTTCTGGTTGCATTTAAGGAATGTCATTAGTCAGAATAATGTGAGTATGGTATATGGAAACAGGCAGGCGAGGTTCTTTGGGTTGATGTGATCTTTTATTAGACCAACTAAATAGTTGGGAGAAAAAGTTCTTTGCAAGCTTTCAGGCACAGACACTCTTCTTCAGGCAATGGGTGATTCTGCTGATATGAGTTCTCCAAGGTAGAAAAGAAGCTAACTTAAGCAAGAAGTCTCTGAAGATGCAAATGAGTGGAAGTTTGGAAGATGAAGTGTAGAGATAGGAGGGGAGGGAAAAGCATGAAGGAAAACCAGTGGTCAGCTAATAGGCAAGTTACCTGGTGTGTTGGATGTCAGGCAGGTTGTAATGAGTCATAAATCCAATGTCTATATTAAGTTCACAGTTTTTTGTATCCAGTAGATTCATGAAGTGAAGTTCTTGGCTCGTCTACAAAAGGTGTTCTATAAGTTCCCTTTGAGGATTAGAACTGAGCTATCAGAGAGGGAGTGACTGTCTTGTGAGAAGTGGGCACCCACAGGTAATTGGATATTTTTGTCTTTGATCGATTTTTGGTGAGCATTCACCAAACAACAACTGCATACCAGAAAGAAAAAAACACCAAAAATCCAACAAAGACAAAAATATCCAATTACCCATGGGTGCCCACTTCTCAAAAGACAATCACTCTCTCTTCAGTCTCTCAGTTCTAATCCTCAAAGGGAATTTACAAAACACCTTTTGTAGATGAGTCTACGAACTTCACTTCATAAATCTACTGTATTCAAAAAATCATGAACTCAATATAAACACTGGATTTATGACACATTACAACCTGCCTGACATCCAACACAACAGGTAACCTGCCTGTTAGCTGACCACTGGTTTTGCTTCACACTTTTCCCTCCCCTCCTATCTCTATACTTCATCTTCCAAACTTCCACTCATTTGCATCTTCACAGACTTCTTGCTTAACTTAGCTTCTTTTCTACCTTGGAGAACTCATAACATCAGCAGAGTCTCCCACTGCCTGAAGAAGGGTGTTTGTGCCTGAAAGCGTGTTTTCCAACTATTTAGTTGGTCTAATAAAAGATACCAAATCTACCCAAAAAACCTTGCCTGCTTATATCCTTGGACCAACACAGCTACAACCAACAACCTGGTATATGGAAAAGCATTTTAAAGGGTGACCAGTTAGTCATTTTGATCCTAATGATGAATTACTAAAGAAAGTACTCTTCTTCATCCATCGAGGCAAGTCAAAAGGACAACTACACATTAATAACTCACCAACAGTAAGTTGTTTCACCAGATGCAATTTAATAGGAGGATTACAACAAAATAGCAGAGACAGGAATTATGCACAGAGTGCAAATCACAGTTGTAGCTCTATTTTTCTCTTGAAAGATCCTACCCTGATACTGATATGCCATTACACTAATGGTGTGTGTGTGTGTGTGTGTGTGTGCGCGTGCATGCATGCACACATGTGCGCACACACAGTATGGTGAATCTGAAAGATATATCCCAGCCTATGTCTGGTGGTGTTTGGCTTCACCACAGAAAGATATATACCAGCCTATGTCTGGTGGTGTTTGGCTTCACCTAAAAACTGTGAGGATGGGGGGTGGAAATCCTAGATGGTAACTTTAATGATTTCCACAGAATCACACCAGCGAAAAATCTGACCAAATACATTATGCTAGATATATCGCTGAGATTATCTGACATGGAAGAATATAGGCCTATTCATTTAAAGCATATCTGTGTTTTGAGATAGTGTTTTAGTGGATAGAGCACAGTACATCCCAAAGGCCTGGATGTTATTCCTGATCTTCCATTATCTTGATTGATTAGTTTGAGCAAGCCCCTTCCCCGTGACAGTTTCCACTCCTGCAATAGGAAGCTACAAAATTTGTCTTTTTGTGTAAAATGCTTTGAGATCTTATGAAAAGCAATTTACAAGAAGTGAGGCACTGTTACAAAATATAATCTTCTCCAAGAAGTTAATTCAGCACTGGACAGCAATTACAGGGGAAAAAAAACAGATTAAGCTCTGGGCAGTTCCATTAAGGAAAACAGCAAATAAACCAGTTTGCTGCTCCTCCTCTGGGGTGGGGATTATTGAAAAGGACTGCAGTCCTCTTAGTAGATGTAAAGGAGCCCTCTGTGTTGAATGGAAGCGTGGAAGGAATCCATCCCCTGGGCATAGGAGGGTGGGCACCTCCAGACATCTATGGATGCTCCTATAAAATATATGGTTTATTATTTACTCAATATAAATTTCTAAATTAAATAAGAACCTAAGAGTTTAATTTCAGAGGGTGGGAGTTATTGAGAAAAATATGTTGGTCTTGAAATACCTGAATACTCTTCTATATTGACTTAGTGCATGAAACTTGACTAAAGTTTTAAAATGGAGATTTATAAGTTTATGAGTAGGGTTACAGTATGCATTTGCCTTCAGTAGTAGTGGACTGAACTTGACCCAATAGGTCCTTTACCTTTATATTGTATGTTCCTCAACTGACTAGCAATAGGTCAATTGGATAGAATAAGGTTTCTTGAGTAACTTCAATATGTTTAAGTTTTCTGCGTTACCCAGAAATTTAGTCAGGGTCAGAGAAATCTAAGACAATGCATTTCTAGACTGTATACTATCCAGATATTTGAGAAAATTTTGATGTTTGGCAAATGTTTACCAAATATGAACACAAACCAAGAAGTTTTCTTCACTGACATACACTGAGAGAAAATCAGCTACTCACACTTACCACCGATTCAGAACTTTCTCTTCCACAGACCTCACAACACACAAGCAGTTCAGAAGCACCATGACTGGGATTTGAGCACCTAACTCCTGTAAGCCTCTTAGAAAATCCCAAACTAGTCTGTCCACTTTACAGATGGGAAACTCAAGTACTTGGGGCTCAGAATATACTTTTGAACACAAATCTTAGTCACCTAGGAGCCTCCATCCCATTTAAAAAAATGACGTAAAAGGTTAAATCACATTGTAATCAATAGGACTTGCATTTTAATGAGGATAGTGCATTGTTGAAAGAAAAAAAAAAAATCATCCCACTGATTTTCACACTGATTCTTTTGAAGGAAGCTCTCCAGGGCAGAGACTGTACTACTGTTTTTAACATCGCCACAGCTGCAACCTTGGGAGGACCCAGTAGTAAGGTTTCTGGGGCCAGCACAGTTACTGGCTCCAGCTGCCCCTACCCTACCCTACCCAAGGTAACCTGCCATGTGTCAGAGGGCACATGGCACAGGCATTCCTTGGGGACACGTAGCAGCAACACAAGGTGTGCTGTTACTTCTTGTCCCCAGGGAAATAAACATCCATGCTGGTGTGGACGTGGACTCCATTTCCCAAAAAGTCTACTACAAAGTTTTTTTTTCCAAAAGCCTGGGTATGGGATAAAACACTCAAATCAAAAAACGTCTACAGAAATAATATTCCATAGGATTGAAGATTATCCCACATGTCCTTACCTTTAGAAATAATCACTTTTCTCTATTTTATGATTATTACGCATAACCAGATCAAGTGTTTGCATGTCATATTCAACAAGCATAGCTAACCTGCAATAAAAAAATTAAAAAGCTAAGGGATTGAATACCTGCAATATATTAAATCTTGGTAGATACAGGAACATAGGAGTATAATAGAATTCTTCCAAGTCTGAGGGTTCAGTGCAGAATAGACTCCAAAGCAATGGTCGTAGCTATGTTATAATATCATGACTGTAGGGTTTTACAAGTAGGGCTTAGACATTTTCAGTTTACAGGGAACACTGGTCTAATGTGGAAAACTGGGTGATGAAGTTCAATGGAGAATTTTTAGCAAGCCAGAGTTCACAAAAGAGAGTTCTTTAGAATCAATCCTTTCCTGTGAAAGGACAAGGGCATAAAGGGAGGACGGCTTTGTTGCCAGTGCATTTTAGAAAACTCTGAGCTAAAACAGCTAGTCTGTGCACAGAAATGCCTAGATGGTAAGACCTTGGGTCTATCTCACAATAGAAATAAATAGCATACGCAACTTAAGAGATGTACCCTAGATCTCCACAGGATCAAGCAATTATTTGACTATTTTTACTTTGACAGTACATGAGATGGTAGATGTTCAATGTAATTAGTTGAGGGCTATGTTTTTCCTTGTCTTGCATCTCAAACTCGCATCATAGAGAAGACATTCTACATTTAAATAAAGATGATGATACTGCTGGCAATATTCATAGCTACGTGATTGCGTAGCATACTGATAATGTTGCATTGGTTATTTTGGAAGAAATGTGTGTTTTGGTATCAGGAAGCACTTCTATACAATAAAAATGAAGTCAGCTCCTGCACTCTTCTCTGTGACTATAGTAATGGTAAAAAAGGACTTTCGTAGTCTTTACACAGCAACAGAGCAACACGGTTCCAGCTGAAAAACTAATAGAATAGCACACAGTTTGGAGAAGGGGGCATAGGCAGCTCTCCCAACCAGAGATATAAACTAGTCAAAGGTGGATAATATTCCCTAACAAATAAGAAGCTACATGCATCCAACTGCATTTTCCATTAGCCACTCTCATAGAATCCTTCCATGACTCTCAGATATCAGCACCACATTTCCCCTTTCTTAGGGGACAACCTTTCTGTTGACCAGAATAAATCTGAAAGTCCTCTCTTGAGAACCAGATTTATACTTTAGACCTGGTCTTCATTACAATTTTTTTCTGCCAGTCCTGGACAGGGGACTCTGTGAAGTGGATTTATGATACAAAGTTCATTAGAGAGAGAGAACTAAGACCACGGAAGTTATTTAAGTCTACTTGTACCTATTTAATGAGAATGATTTTCTGTTCCCCTAGATTACAACAGAGGTGGCAGCTAAATGACTGATCTACTCCCTGCCAAAACCTCTGTTTAGTAACATAGCAATTATTTTACCCACAAACTGCATTTTGAAACATATCATGCCCTTGAAACTCATTATATACTAGGTGTTTGGGTCAAATGAGCAATTCAGCTTTTAGCTGCCAGCCTGCCACAACAGATCCATGGATGAGATGACCAATGATCTCTGCTCAGTAGAAGTTAAGGCTGGAACACATCAATAATTTAGTGGAAAATATACCCTGCAAGAAAGCTGAATAGTTATAAATACAAGAGAAGCATTATAAATAGAAAAAAAACCCTCAAAGTTAATAAGATTTGAAAGTATACAGAAGGTACCAAAATGACCTTAACACTACTACTGACATCGTCCTTAATATTCCCAGGTTCCCCTCTGACTTTGTAAGACACATACAACACTTTTACATGTGCTCCAGGGAAAGTGGGGGCGGGTGACGGTGCTTTAATTAGAGCAGGTCCAATTAAAGTGTCACGGTGTCTTGTGTATCAGTGTCCCTGTGCTTCAAAATGGCAGTGGGGGTGCTTGCACTAATGCTCGTTAAACGAGCTTTAGTTCAAGTTCCTGCAGCCGCCATTTTGAAGTGCACAGATGCTGATACACGAAACGCGAGAGGCTGCTGGAGAGCAGTAATTGCCACACTCCAGCAGACTCAATTAATCAAGTCTACTTCAATGCACTGTAATTACAGTGTGTCAGACCAGCCTCTGTTCTCGTGTACAGGCACCCAACGGTTTTAGATCATGGGCATGATCCTCAGTTGCTTCCATGTCATTGGTTTCCAGTTTCCATGGAACTACACCAACTTACAGCAAGTTTAGAACGAGCATCATATTTCTTTTAATCACAAGGCACCTATAAAAGCTCAGTCCATCCTAAAAATCTATTAAAACTTTAACACAGAGTAACTAGCTAGATTTCAATGAAGCTCAAGATTTCATCCTAGATCTAGCTGAGACACCATATAAAGAGAAGTTCATACAAACTATTCCAAATTCAGAACCAAGAAAAAAAACACCCCACATAATTCAATCCACAGAAACATGCAAAATGTGATATGGAAGTGACCTTTAAAAGAGGATGTTAGAGGCAGCGGGTGGATCAAAACCAGGCAAGTCTCAACCTTATTTGGTGATCATGTTATACAGTTCTGGTGGTCTGATTAACATTACAAGTACATATTTCAAAAAACAGATAAATGATGAATATTTATTCTACACATCCAACTGTTTGCACTTTCCAGAAAGACTATTAGAGAGATAATTGCCACAATTCCTTTCTCAGGTTGAAAGCAAAAAAAATTAGGCAACTGACATCCAAGCTTGTATTTTAAGGAAATTTGGACCAAAAATTGTGAATCAGATTCTCTTTTACCTAAAATCAGGGCACCGGGGGGCGGGGGGGGAGGGGAACAGACCCAAATAAGTCCTGCGAAAGTAAAACAGATCAGTAAAACTGATCTGAATGACATGTATTAAAACAAAGACTCATCTGTCCAGACATACACAGTGATCACTGTGTATCCGAATAACCTGATATGCCTACTTTACTTTATACTGGTTCTGTAGTGAATATCTAGATAGTGATGCAAGGACAAATAATGCTCTCAGCTACACCAATTCAACTATTGCTAAGATTTCACTAGTATTGCTGACAGTATGAAGTAGCCCATGTCTGTTTTACAAGAATTGGGTTTTAATGAATGCAATAAGTCACCCCCCACCATCCACTGCCAAGCACACATGCATAGGTTTTGATTTCCCCACATGTTTCCATACATGGAGACTTAATCATTGCTTGTCATGCACTAGCACTTGTGATTCTACCTTCTGTCTTCATTTCTTGACCTTTTATTCACCAGAAACAAAAAAAAAGTGTTTCTGTCCCTCTAAAGGCACAGCTCATCCTCCACATCATAATATTTCCTATAGCTCCCAATGCAACTCTTAAAACTGTAGAGCCTACATCCAGAAACATAATAAAAGACTCACCTTTCAGGGATCTGACAAAGATACCGTTTAAATTTGTAATAAAACCAACCCCTATGGAAAAAAAAAGAATCCTATAAAATTTAATAGGGAAAAAGCCAACAGAGTCCTGCGCAGTTTGCTCTAAAAACCTGTAGGATTTATTAGAGAAAATTTTAAACCTATGGAATTCTATAGCAGGAATATAACTTGCGATTAAATTCTACAGGACTTTTCCACCAGGGAAGGAGTCATTCAAGCCAGAGTCCCAAATCACAGCTTTATTTCCATATGCTATGAAAGCTAACACTTTGCTTTTCTAGTGACCCATTTAGCACTGGAATTTCAGTTCATTCATAAGCAAGCTAGATAAATGTCAGTTAACTAAGCACTACAGACCATCTGTACTTTTTTATTTAATTATTGGAAAGTTAAGTGACATTACCTTTCTCCTTGTTCACAGCAGAAAGAAACTGTCCAGTTCAAGATGGACATATTTAGTGGGTATAGTTTCCTCTTGAAAACAGTTATGAATTAATTTAGTCAGATCCAGGTCTTACACCTTCCTTGCTGTCATTCAAGCTTCCCTAGATTGCTTTGATAGCTCACCTCAGATTTGTTTGGCCCCATTTATATTCCAGTCCTGTCTCTGTGCCAAGTAGAAACAGCTGTCTATGCCAGACAGCCAGTGTACCTGGATAGCTTTACACAGCCCAGTTCATCCCTGCTGTCAGAACATATAGATTCAGCAGACTTGGTACCAAAAAGCATGGGTTAGAACAACAACTCATTCTGAAATTATTACTTCAGGACTCCCTAGACTGACCTAAAATTCAAGGCTCCTGAAGCAAGGCTGAGGTCTTTACATCCCATGATGAGAGATTTTTTTTTGGCTGGTTTGATGCCTCTCTTACACAGCACAATTATGGGCCAGGTTATTCTTTATAGCTCTTTGCATGCAACTCCATACATGAATCTCCCCACTTCAATGAAGCAAGGTGAAGGAGATCTAGCTACTGTCCCTACCAGCTTCTGAATCCCATGGAGGCCTGATCAGCATCAGGAATGCAGGTGGGAAGGAGCACAGAGAGAAAAGTAAGAGTGCACATCAATTCCCTTCTACTCTATGGAAGTTAGGGCAGAAAAGACACAAGTACCTGAGACTGCATCTTCCACATACAGGCTCACTGGGATTCCTGGGTGCAGTTGCAGGGGAAACCATGCAACCTCGGAGCATGGCTCCTCGGAGCACTTCATAATAGATCAGAGACTGTATGAGGGCCCCAGGCCTAGAGATGGCTGGTTCTGTCTTAATGCAGATCCTTCTGGATTATTTACTTGCATAACTGAATTCAGGGTACCAAAGTACTCGGGCCTATACAAACAAAGTGAGAACAATCCAAATATCTAAAATATCTAAAAGAATTTTCAATGTAAGCAGACAAGACAGACATAGGGGGCAGCCATGGATGTTGCATCTAGCCTCCTGATATAGGCAATCACACCGAAGAATCCATGTCACACGTTCCATCTTAAAACTAGTTGCTTTGTGACCACTGCTGCTATCGGAGGGGGGTTCTTCCAGAACCTTGTTCCTTATCATTTCCAAGCTATTTTTGGCCAGTGCATATTTTCACTCGTGGGTCAACATCACCCTTTCACCCATATAGCTCTTTACCTTCCTGTTCCCCGCCACCAACTTTGCAGTATAGTTATAGAAAGCAGTCAGCCCTTCTCAGCCTCCATTCTGACAGGTGAAACAAAGCAAACACTTCTAGTCTCCTCTCCTTAGATAGGCTCCCATTTCCCTATTCATCTCACTGGCCCTTCTCTGCTGCTTCTATTTTAATTAATCTTTTCATGAAAATTGGGAGGGGAAATTGTATACAGTATTCCTGAGGCCTTCTTACCAGTACCTTGTACTAGAGATACCTCACCTAATGTGACCCTAAAATGTATTAGTCTCTCTCACAAACACATTACACTGTTTGCACACAGTCATCCTGTGATCAGCTACTATACCCAGGTCTCTCAGTTGTTTCTGGATGATGCATTTTTAGTGGATGCTACAAATTCTTCTCTCTCTCTAAGTGCATGACCTTGTGCTTCTTATGTTGAAATTTCATCTCATTTCTATTACTCTAGACTTCAAGGTGATCCAGCTCTTCCCACAGGATCTCCCACTCCTCATCTGTATTGAGCATACCTCTCAACTTTCTGGCATCAGCAAATCTCATTACCACACTGTTATTTTTGTGTTAAGGGGACTCATTAAAATATTAAATAAGACACATTTGGGGAAACAGAAGCACAAAGACATAAAATGACCTACCCAAGACCAGACAACAAGTCAGTGGCAAAGATGGGAATAAAATGCAGGTTTCTCTGGCTCCTACTTCAGTGCCTGATTCACTAAATCATACTGCTCATCTCGATAGGCTTGAGGATGGGCCCAAGGTCTAAGCAGGAGGATATATAGGAATAGCTATTAATCAGTTCTTGAAAAGACTTCCTCCTTTAATGCCCAGCATTCCAAATCTCTCCAGAAACAGTGAAAGTGTAGACCACAGTTACTTTGAGAAAGCAATCTATTTAAACAAACTATTTTTTTATGATGCTCATGTTGAATGAATCTGAGGAATTGGTTACTATACACATACAGTGTACATCAAATCATGCCTTGTTTATTCTGCATATGCAGGCCATTACACCAAATTTATCACCACCATACAGCATGATGCTATTAGGGACACTAATATAGCTTCAACTTATAGCTATAAGGAAGAAAATTCAAGAAGAAAAATTAGCTGGTAAACAAAACTTGCTCTGTGGCCCAATACCCTACCATGAATGAGCACATTAAAATAAGATTTCAAGCCAAGATGTTTAGCTTTTTTGCTGAAGTTCCTTATTGGGGTTATGTTGGGTCCTTTACTTTCATTTAACATTTCTGCCATTTATTCTAGCTAGTTGAACCTATTACCTTTTATATATAGGTGGTATTAATATATAATGTAATAGACACGATTTCCAAGTGGAAGTAACAGAATTAGTTCATCCATATACGTTTGATTAAGGAAAGATTTAATATTAGGGGGAAAAAAAATTATGCTGTGCCTATGTGCCAAGCCTCCATGAACACCCTGAAATGTTGCAGTCTGACTTATTATTCACAATAATGCAAATGGCTATTCACATACCAAATGCTCTCTCAGGCTCATAAAAATTCACTTCACATTTAATCCTCAAACTTCTGCTCAGGTTCGCCATGCAGATTTGACTGCCGGATCAAGGCCTTAAAATGAATAGCAAAGGGTCTAATTCAGCCTTTCCATACTCATTGCCAGCTGTCTTTTACGCTATGCACTGGGAGCCCTCAGCTACTATTTTAAGGGAATTATTTTTCTCTGACAAAAATACTGTGGACCTTATTTTTCACAAAGCGCCAGATGTTTCTAACAGTTTTCCAGCAGTAATTATGCAGGCACAATTGATATTACTTATACAACTAAATGCCTGATGACTGACTGATACTGGAAGTTGAGATACTTACTGACAACATTTCATTTATTCTGGTTTCTTATATAATACACATTATCAAAGCACCTGTGTGCTTCCCTATTGTCAACTTAGCTATCATTGCAACACACTGGTGAGGAAAGGAAATACTATAAAGGAAATACTATTATCCCCTCTTTATAAATGGGGTGCACACACCCAGAAAGGCCAAGTACCTTACCCAGGGTTTTGCAGGAAGTTGGTGCCAAATCAAAACATTGAATCTTGGGCCCTCAGATCCCCAGCTAATGCCCTAATGGCTGGAACTGTGTCTATAAGTTTGCCCTTTTTCAAAACCTGACCATGTATATAGATGCAAAGCAAGAATACAGTGAATCAGGGGGGGAAAAAGTCTCTTTCTTCCTTAAGATGCTGAGACTGGGCCAAAACCTGAGGCCTAGCATAACATCAGTGACAGAACCAGTTATACCGGGACAGATATTGGCTCTGTGTAAACAAGCTTGGTGACAGCATGTAAATTAAATTGACCTCTATCCTGTCTCAGCAAATCCATCATGTTCACAACCATCAAGACCTACTCCATGCATGTTGCAGCTCTGGAAAGGCCAGCCCAGTGCTCTTCTCTAGAGGCATCAGAGCAGGTTACACTTTACAAATGGAAAAAATCGAGCAACTCTAAGCAAGAAAAATACGTATATCTTGTGAAGAAAATATACAGACAGGTTTTTCTTAGCTACGATTCCTTTGAGGAAGTCAGCACAGCCAGCTCAGTATTTCAGGTATTTTGGTATATTTCCTTTTTTTTTTTTTTTTTTGGTGGGAAGGAGGGCACTTGAGTCTAAAAAACAACATGTTTAAAATGTTTTAAACTATTTTCAAATGACTGCATATATTTTTCAAGAAAACAAAGTCAAAATTTTATTATAGATGAGAGAGTTTTTATCTGGCTCTTCCAAAGCTTTCTAACGGTGTTCAAAGGTCACCAATTCCATGCTATTAAAGTTCAGACAGCCTTAAAAAATTAACCTGATTATGCGTCTATAATGTGGACTTCAAAGGAGGTGCACTTCTATGCTCTTTTCTTATGGAAGAGTAATGACTATTAGACCGTTACATGCAACCATCCTGCTGTCTTTGCCCAAAAGAAAAATGGATCATACTAAAAAGCCAATCAATAGCTATCTTCCCAGAGCACACTGTGCTGGACCATTGCTTGATAAGGAGGTAGCAGCAATTCATTTTTAAGGAACTGCAAGAGATGAAGGAAGCTTGATTTAAACTTTCAGGTTTAATTATATGCTGAATGCAAAGTCAATGTTAATTCAACATAACAACTGAGATTTATATATGTATAAAAGGACAGTAAGTTCAAAGCTACCATATCCAAAGCAACCATATCTAAGGTCTGTCTCTTCCCTATACGTTACAGTCTCAGTTGCCATATACCTATGTCCCCATGCAAATGTCTCTGCAGGTGAGTAATTTTACCTAATTTTCTGAAGTCATGGCTACTATCAAAATCATGCTTCTGTTGACTTCAGTGGTATAGGATCAGACCCTCTGCCCAGCACAGTTAGCAGGAACATGCCCTGTGGTGTTACAGCAATCCCCACGAGAAGCTCTGTATCCAGCAATGCTGTATGTGGTAGAAGGGCAGAAGACAGACTTTTTCCCTTTCAATCCAACAATGGGACATGGAAAACTTGCTTATTCCCTGCATGGTAGTTATTACTATGCAGGTAGGACCACAGCTCGCTAGAAGGTTTCGATAGAAAAGATAGGGATGTTAGCCTGAAGAAATCATTTTTAAAACCTTGTAACCTAGGGAAGAAAAAAAATCAAGCTCAACACACACTGCTAATAAGAGCCATCAGTTTAAAGGGGAAGACTACAAGTCAAAATCTTGGGAGCCCCTTATTAAAGTTTCATTCCTAAATTAAAAGGGGGTGTTGGATTGATTCACCAGCCTTCCACAGTATTCACTGACCTCTGATACAGCTAAACATGAGACTGAAACTATCAGGGGAAACTCTACAGCCAGGAGACTAAGTCAAATGGTCACAATAGTCCTTTCTGACTGTACAGAGCTACTATTGCATAGACACACATGCACTAAAATAGTGGCTACCGTATTCATACAGCTTTATCCAAAATTCTGCCATGGAAGAACAACTTTGTCAGTCTTGATAAACACGCATTCCCTCCGAGAGTGCTCATGGACTTACATCCTGACATATTAAACAGATATCGGTGTCAAGGCAATACTATTTGAACTCCGGATGGTAGTGCAATACTGTTACCCATGCACTTACTGAGAGGACAGTGACTCCACAAAAAGTCAGTGTTTAAGCTCAACAACAAAAAAAAAAAATAAAACAACAAGGGTTCTCTTAAGGGGAAAAAAAATTAGCTAAGCAACCTGCCTGCATAAGACACTAGTACAAAAACCCACAAGGAGTTTCACAGTTAAGATTTAGACTATGGAAAAAACAACCAAACCACACACACACCCCCATTCACAGCTAAGTGCCATTTTAATTATTGCCTCACTTTTTTTTTTTTTTTTTTGCAGAGGCAGACAATGCGAAGAAAACAGCACAAAGGCAAAATGTTTGAGCCCAAAATTTAAGTTTTCTATTTTTGCTTTTTTAAATACAATGCACTGTGCCAAAATCTTCTTACTCTTCCTCCCATATTACAATGGCCAGATGGCTACACTCCTTCATTTTGCACTCACAGGCTCACGCTGCAGACACAATGCACAAGTCATGTGCAGCAAAAAAAACCCCAAGAAAAGATATTTAAGCACTGAGCTAACCATAAGCAGTCATGTTTTCCCTGTTTCCTCCTGGATAGATTCAAGTGACCTCTTAATGTTACCCCCCAAAAACTGTCAGCACATGACACCGGTACCAAAAGGAGCACAACGAGCATTACACTGTATCTTCCGATGCGTTACATTTACGGTGCCTCGGTGTATGTCAACTAAGGGAATTCAACACTCAAGTCTAGGAGGGAGGGTGGAGATTGGCTGCAAACAAAACAGCAAAGTGCTGGCACCAAAACAGATTGCAGGCAGTCCGTGTTGCTTTTTGCAATTAACTCAAAAGCGGTTTCCTCGATTCGGCAACCCATAGGAACGTCCAAGGGCTGAACC
>NW_005841875.1:592876-593625 GCF_000455745.1 Alligator sinensis
TGATCAAGTCACCAGTTTTCTAGTACCGCTGGGCAGACAGGAAAACATCAGTATTTACCACTGTGTGGCGTGAATCAGTAAGCCCCCCCACCCCTATCCAGACATTTCATTTCACCAAAATCAGAGAACATGAGGGCGGGAAGGGACCTCGGGAGGTCACATCTAGTGCAACCCCCCTGCTCCGAGCAGGACCAGCCCCAGCTACATCGCCCCGACAGAATCATTTCCCTGATCTCTACAGCCACAGAAACTTCTCTCAAAGTTACTCCCCTAAGGGACAACCGGACACCGTGCACCTATACTGGGCGGCCTCTTGCTCCCAAAGGTGGTGGCTCCACTGGGCAACTTGGGCTGCCTCCTCTGGAGGCTGGACCACCTCCCCTCACCAGGCACATCGGCGGCAAGTGGTTGCCCCGACCCCATCCCAGCCCCCCAAACTCTGCCCGGCAGGGAGAAAAGAGGAGGAGGAGGTAGCGGCACACCTCCAAGAAGTACTTACATCCCTGAACTTGTTCCAATATTTGTCTTTCTCGTACTGGGAGACGGTGCTCAGCCACTGGTCATTGTCCAAGAAATTGCCGCCCCTGGCACTGCCGCCCGGCGGCTCGGGATGCCTGCCTTCCCCTTGCAGGAAACACCACGCCACGAGGACCACTATCCTGGACATCTGCGGGGAGAGGGGGAGCAGGGGGTGAGCAGGGCACGGCAGCTGGCAGGGGAGGGATGCACCCGGGCAAGCGCAGCGCGGA
>NW_005841875.1:593719-630394 GCF_000455745.1 Alligator sinensis
AGCCGTGGGGGGCTGAGGTGAGGACGGACTCACTGATGGGGGGATGCACCCTCCTACTTTGTGGGAAAGGGAGTAAATGCACCCTCTGCCTCGAGGGAAGGGGAAAATGCACCCTGTGCTTTGAGGGAAAGGGAGTAAATGCACCCTCTGCCCTGAGGAAAGGGGGGCAATGCACTCCTCTGCCTTGAGGGAAGGGAGTAAATGCCCTAAGGGGAGAAATGCACCCTCTCTGCCATGAGGGAAGTGGGGAAATGCACCCCTCTGAGGAGAAGCGGGGAGGAATGCACCTCTCTGCCCTGAGGGAAAGGGAGTAAATGCACCTGCCCTAAGGGAAGGGGAGAAATGCACCCTCTGCCCTGAAGGAAGGGGGGCAATGCACCCCTCTGCCTTGAGGGAAAGGGAGTAAATGCACTCCTGTGACTTGAGGGAAGGGAGAAATGCACCTCTCTGCCCTGAGGGTGGAGAAAAATGCACCCCTCTGCCTCGAGGGAAGGGAGGAAATGCCCTAAGGGGAGGAATGCACCCCTCTGCCATGAGGGAAGGGGGGAAATGCACCCTTTGCCCTGAAGGAAGGGGGGCAATGCACCTCTCTGCTTTGAGGGAAGGGAGGAAATGCACCCTCTGCCCTAAGGGAAGGGGAGAAATGCACCCTCGACCTTGAGGGAAGGAGGAAATGCACCCTTCTGTCCTGAGGGAAGGCGGGAAATGCACCCTCTGCCTCGAGGGAAGGGAGGAAATGCACCCCTCTGAGGAGAAGGGGGGAGGAATGCACCCCTCTGCCATGAGGGAAGGGGGGAAAATGCACCCCTCTGAGGAGAAGGGGGGAGGAATGCACCTCTCTGCTTTGAGGGAAAGGGAGTAAATGCACCCCTCTGAGGAGAAGGGGGGAGGAATGCACCTCTCTGCTTTGAGGGAAAGGGAGTAAATGCACCCTCTGCCCTAAGGGAAGGGGAGAAATGCACCCTCGACCTTGAGGGAAGGAGGAAATGCACCCCTGTGCCTTGAGGGAAGCGGGGAAATGCACCCTCTGCTCTGAGGAGAAGTAGGGAGGAATGCACCCCTCTGCTTTGTGGGAAGAGGGGAAATGCACCCCTCTGCTCTGAGGGAAGGGGGTGGGAAATGGACCCCTCTGTCTTTTGGGAAGGGGGAAACGTACCCCTGTGCCTTGAGGGAAGGGGCAGCTCCCCCCGAGCCGATGAAGGGAGCGGGGCAGGCTGAGAGCATGGAGCACAGCCCCTCGGGAGGGTCGTGGCCCTGCACCCCCACATCTGCTGGAGGCCGAGGTGCTCCAGACCCCGAACAAAAAGCAAGCCCTGCTCCCAAACCCAGCCCCCGCCCTCACAGAGAAGGAGGGCTGGAAGGGACCTCAGGAGGTCACATCTAGTCCAACCCCTGCTCAAGGCAGGACCAACCCCAACTACATCATCCCAGTCAGGGCTTTGTCTAGCTGGGTTTTGTCCCCTCGCCTCACCCAGTGACAAGGCTTGAGATCACTCAGCGACTTATAATGTATGGGGGAGAACAGACCCCATCACCCCCGGGGGCAGAAAGTAACCACCCCCAGCAGAGAGAAGGGAAATAGAGGCACCACCGGCTGTCAGTTTTTCCTGTTTTCAGGGGGGAGCAGGTGGACACTGAGCTAACTCCTTGCCCTTGGGACCCTGTAATGAAACAGGGGGAGAGTTGCCACCCATTTGCTACTCCCTTCTGAGGGCAGGAGTTGGTGGAGGTAACAGCTACCCCCTCACAGCTGCTGGCCCTGTCACTTGTGAGCAGCACTGTTACATCTGTCCAGGCCTCGTGTTGTGTCGGGGCTGACGGTAGTTTTATGACAAGTTTAAGCAATAGGTTGTGTAGGGCAGTTTGGAGAGGGATGATCCTGCCTCTGACAGGGGTTTAGACTTGGTGACCTCTGGAGGTGCCTTCCAGCCCCACGTCTCTGTGCCCTGGGATTACATCAGGAGCAGTGTCTAGGTTATTACAGACTAGGGCAAGGTCTTTTGTCTAACCTTGCATCTAGGTTATTATAGAGCAGGATAAGCTCTCATTGTAGACATCCACATCACAAAGACAATCCATCACCTTCGTTCTCAGGGGAGGAGAGGAGAGGAGAGCTTGCTCTTCACTAGTTATGTGCCATCCCTAAGCAGGGACCTTTTTTTCAACTGACCAGCTGTCACGAGCATAGCTGTGAACCCTGTTTTGCGCAGCTATTCCAGTCGTGAAACAGCCGGTTACAGCAGGAAGACCCGCCTTTCCTGTACAGTTGATGCAGGGTGAATGGCTACTCTCTGACCCATTTGCACCGTAGTAAACTGGACCTCCCCAGTGGCAAATCTAACTCCAAGTGCAGCACCCATGTCATGAACTCAGTACCATGTTAAAATGCTGGTACTAGCTTTGTGGTCAATATAGCCCCCAATTTTTTGCATCAAAACAATAAAAACCTTTGAGACCATGAAACAAAGAGGTTTTACTCATTTTAACTGAGAAAGAAGTTTATACTCACATAAGTACCAATGATTATATTCTCCCCTTGATACACATAGAAGTTAATAGCAGTTACATACTTGCAGCAGGACAAAATTATAGCCCAATAAACGGTAGTAAGAAGAGAGGAGGCCAAACCAAATTCCTACAGAGTTTGGATCTAAATCCAAATCCAAGCATTATACTTTAATCTTTGTACAGAACTGCCTCACCCTCACCCTCTATCACCATTCAAATCAGGAGGCCTCCACATTTTTAAGATGCTCAGATCTGGTCTCTTAATAAATAGCTTCTAAGCCTTGTGTGTTTCTCTGCTCAGTCACCTCAAGACTTTGGACTAGACCCGCAGACTTAGGATGCCCTCTAAAAATAGGACTGAAACAGGGTTACAGCTGCAATCAGTAGCCTTTTTCTCTAGCTCTAGTGTCAAGAAATCTTACCAACCTAGTCTCTCCACGTCATGTACACAACCCCATCAATTGTTCAAGATTTATGCATCTTTTCATCCTAGTAGGGTGAATGTAACCCTTTTGACTGCCTACTTTGATAGACAGAGCGCTAAACATAAGACTCTTAATAGCCGAAATTCTCTCTCCTCTTCATGGACACTAAATGGGCACCTTTTCCATTATTTATTTCCCCAAGTGGCTCTGTCTGTCCTCTGCCCTGGAGATCATTGAAACGTATTGTCATGCGCACACACACACACATCGCATAATTTGTGAAATATTTGGGGGGTGGGAAGGCACAGTCAGGTAAAAAAGACTACACAAATATCTATTGTTATAAGGTATATTAGCTCTTACATGCTGTCTCCCTTTAGAAGAGAGTCAAATGTATATCATATTTTATTTCAATTGTTTCTTCAACCCAGGATCAGATTTTCATTTCTGGCCTATCTCCTCCCCCACTGGAGTCAGTGGGCCATTTACTTTCAATGACAGCAGTGAAACCAATATCGAGCTAGTTTGACTATCATACCCTACTATGAAATGCATTTGTCAATACCACAGTGTGCCAAATTCAGCCTCCCAGTCAAACCTCCAGTGATTTCAGTACAGTTGAATTCACTCGGTGTAAATTTGGCCTAATAAGTCTACTGGGCAAAGATTCCAGTGAGAAGTTATAAAAGTTAAACACTCTATATTATATAAAAAGTAAGTAACATTTACCTAATTATGGCTTAATCCCATATTGAAAATGTTATTAATCTTTCTTGATCCTGCAAAGTGTAGATGCTGTTTAATCTAGAGAGCAATCTATATCATTCAACAGCTGCAGCACATCACCCATGTGTTGTTTATCATTCATGACAAGAATTGAAATACCTAAGTCTGCTGGCTTTTATCACTAGGCAATGCCATAATCGCTTCTAATTCTGATTTAGGGATATAACGTTACATCTTTCCATACAGGTGGAGGGAATTAGGCCACTGTAGTGGCAGAGGAGGGGAGATGTCTCATTGTGGCAAGAGATCACGGTCTGCACTGGACTTGGGCAAGTGACCAGCCCTAGTTGACCCAGATGCAAATGAAAGCCTGATCATTCAGGTCAGAGTCAAAGGTCATACATGCTGCTAGCCACATCACTCCCTTGCTACCACTGGTCACAGAACCTGTTGTGCCTTCACCTTGTGAACTCCCCCTGCCATTTAGGCTCACGTGGATCTCTCGCCTTATGTGATCTGAAGGACAACCCGGTACACGTCACTGCATCCTGCTATAGGATTCCCTTGGCTGGGGGGTGGGGGGGGCAGACATTTTCAAGTTGTCTGTTAGTTCTTCATCCAAATCTGATAAGTTTCCCAGTTGCGAAGTATCATGCAAATGATCTCTGATGTTCATAAGCATGTGCGATAAAGTTGCCTGATTTGATTGCCATGCACAATTCATTATATCCATGAAAGTCCCGTTCTAGAAGCTCTCCTGTATGCTGTCCTGGAGTTCAGGATTTATGCCTGAATTTACAATGCCTTGGTTTAGAGAGTGTTTGCCATTGAAAAACAGAGAGTCAAATCCTCAGTCCAGACCAAGTTTCCTTTATGCAGAAGAAACAAAGTACTTAATAAGGCACCTGGTGATTCTTATATACTAGAGAAAGTCTCTCAGGAACACATCTATACTATCAGAGAGCAGGAGATACAGCTGAAGCATACTGCATTCCTCCTAGGCCAGCAGACAGTTGCTTGGAGAACTCTTCCAGCTGATGATATTTAAAGACAATTTTGCTTTGCTTTTGGCTGCACAGAACATAAGATCATAACCAGCTACTAGTTGTAGGACTAAGAGCCGAGGGTCAAAGCCTTAAAAAGGTACTTAGGCACTTTGTTTCTTTTGTTTTGGACCTGGATTCTTATACAAGGGTCTACCTTCCTGGGGGCGGGCGGGCGGGGGGGCAAGTGATCCAAGGTTGTATCTGTTGTCTAGGCAAGCCATGAGATACCACAACAGAAAAAGCTGGAAGGAAAATATTGCCCTCTGGTAGCAGAAGGTAAAGCATGATGATCCCAGCACGTAGAAAGAGAGGCTGAGGGGCTCTCATTCTCCTCCAACACGTATATTTGTAGAGGCCCCTCTCTCATAATCCTCTCTCAGGATTTAGGTGTCATGATCAGGTACACAGCATGCCGGAGGCACCAGTTCCCTAGACCTTGACAGAGAGTTGGCATTAACCACTCTCCTTGCCTGAATCAAACCTGTCTCTTGCAGTTTTTGAAGCAGTGGCTGCTGGCTATTGTGTAACCCCTGAAGAGATATTAGGTGGGTTTTTACTGACTTATTTCCCCGTTTGTGCTGCCCCTTTCCTCTCTTTTCTAACCTGCCTACAACAGAGTATCTTTGAAATAATGAATCTTTAAAACGCAGTGAGGAAAAAGTACATGTCTGAACCATACTGAACCCCTTCCACCAGAGACAGGGCAAATTCTTACATTTTATTGGTATTAAAAAAAAAACCTAGCAGGGAAAGATAAATAAGAGATTGTGCTATTTCATATACGATCCCTGTGTATCTTGCACATACCACTCTAACTCCCTGCAATTTCCAGGACTGCAGGTTAGTTTTGTTAGCTCTACCGTACAATAGTGCAGAAAAGCTAATTTAACCTCTGCTGGAAAGGATTATCCGATTTGAAAAGATCCCAAGATATTCTTCCACATTACAGCAAGTCACAGTTCATTTTGTAGCTCTTCCTCCCACCCCACATTTAAAAATTCAGCAGAGATTGTCTCCAACTTTATTTGCAACTCCCCCTTTCCATGCCATACAGCAAAACAGTGATATTTGTTTTACTGTAGTAGAATCTGGATCGTCTCAATTTTGCTGTATCCACACAATTAAAAGCCCAGCAAAGAAACAGGGCATGTGGCAATAAAAACAATATGTTAGTAACAGAGGAAAACTGCACCAGTTATTTTGTAAGTTAAACAGATATTCCAATACACAGGCTTAAGAAATCCTCTCCCTTTGAAATGGTCTAATATTGCCCCAGTGATTTGAATAGTCGGGGGGAAAAATGATACTTCCATTGGCCTTAATAGGAGCCAGATCTGCTTCTACTAAATTGGCTGTCCTAATTCACTGTAATACTGGACTATTCACTAGTCCTAATTCATTGCAATACTAGCATAAATAAATTTAAGATCGCATCTTGATCTGCAGCTGCTATATTCATTTGGAGACCAACACAGCTTTTGACCAGGCATGTCATGGGGAAAGACTAAAGAAACCCAAGCAAGAGAGAAAATGTCAGATTATTAATAATTTACCATGAGAACCTGGGGACAGATTTCTGCGCAACATTTTTCCCCCTTTGGCAAAAGACAGCTCACCCACAGATCTCTAGAAGAGGGAAGAGATAAAAACAATTTTAAAACATAAAAGGCTTGTGTTAGAAAAGACAGTAAAAGACCAACCTGGCCTTTTATTTTAAACATAACCCTTAGGATCAGCAGACTGATGCATGCAAAAACACACACATGAGAAGTCCTAGTCAAGTGAATGAGGATGGATATAAATACCAACTGCAGTTGACTGTAGTGGTGTGGGCAAGCGGGGAGAAATTCAAAGGTGTAAGTCCTACATCTTTGACAGATCGTTTACTTGCTATTAGTCCATACCTATTTGTCTTGCCTTTTTTTGTGTCAAAGCTCTTCAAGGCATTCTTCTCATATGGGGTGACTAAGCACAATGGTGACCCTATTGTAGGTGAGGTCTTTACTTGCTGCTGGAACATAATTAAATACCAAAATCTTAAGAATTTTAAGGCTGTAAAGTGAGGGACTCAACAGATAGAAAATGCTAGTATTAATGTTGCCTGTGCATACGCCTTCATTCAACATTATCCCCTACCTTCACTATCAGTTGTTATTTTTCCACAGGGCCCCTGCCTCTTTCTTTGCACCAGCCATTTGTTCCTACTTTTAGTCTCTTTACAATACTTACCAGCAGGAGCCTTCTCCCTCTCTCTGGCCATTTGACTCATTTCCCACTTGTCTCCAGCTCCTTATCTAACCTTGATGTTCTCTAATCCCAGCCAAATGGCTCCCGGTCCTTCCCTGCCTTACCCACATTCTTTACTCAACCAGGCCCAGGACAATGTTCACCAAACTTATTCCCAGAATTCAACAGCTTTGAATACAAGACTTAATTTTTTTCTAACCTTTTCTAATGTAAAGGAGCTTTAAGTTACATTTGCATCAGAGCAGGCTCACCCTCCCAGTTGTTCTGCTCATTGCCTCATCATTCTCCCTCTCCCATTCCTACCTTTACTCATCTCCTGTTTGCTACATCATTTGCTCTCTCCCCACCATGCTCTTATACCCCTTCAGGATCAGGATCATTTTCTGCCTTCCATGATGCCGTTTACACTTCCACCTTCTTTCCATACTCCCTCTTTTTCTTTCTTCCCTCCATGACCCTTCTTTTGCTCATTTGCACATATATTAGAATCATTGCCAGACAAACGACTTTCACAGAGATTATTATACAAGTCAGGAAGCATCACTGTCTGATGGACAGAGCATTCCCAAAGCACCTTTCAGCTTCAGAGGCCAGGCCGGCCCTGGCATCAGCTCAGATGCATATATTTAAAACAACAGAGCTGAAGTTGCTGAGCAGCGTGAAAACAGCAGGAGCTAGAGTTTTGTTGTGCCAAACAATGTTCTGGGCACCTTGCTCAACTTCTCATTAAAAATGAAAACAAAACAAAACACAAAAAGAAGTATTGATGTATAAAAATTAAAAACAATGCAGATGAGTCATAGAGGAACTATAATTGCTTGCATCTCCAACAGCCTTTCCAGGTCCTTTCTTCCTAGACATTTTCCAGCGGGGGATGATTATAACAATGTGCTAGAATGTAATAGTCTCAGTTAATTTAGAAGAGCAATCTTTTGTTTTTGCTTTTTCCCCCCTTTAAAATGTTTCCCTGCAATAGTGAATACTGATGGTAAAGAGATGAAAGAAAAGATGAGAACAATCCCTGGAGTTTGGAGTCCTTGAGGAAATTACCAAATGTATTTCTCCACCAGCTTAATCCAGTACAGAAAGGCGCCGGTCCTTTTGTGCCGTACTGTACATGATAATCCACAATCAAGGGGAGGTATGAATACAGACTGGACTGGATTCTTTCCTGTATGAGAGCAGGCAGCAAGAGGGCTCTCACTACCTACTCCTCTAGGCTAGCTTCAGCTCTGATAAACCTTAAGGCAGCTCCTGATCAAGTAAGATTGGCAACTGGCATTGATGATATCCTACTGGAGGACGTCCTGAGCAGGGCAAATTTCTGCTATGTCCTCACCAAACTACATAGGTGTGAGCATGAGAAGACTTAGGACCCAGCATGTTTAGTTCAGAAACATGCTCAGAGCTCAAAGTCAGAGTCCACAAAACAAGCATGTGAAGCCACAAATGCTGGGGCAAGATACCAAACCAATGCCTGGCATTTGGGAAATAATGCAAAAACTGCAAATCGATCACATCATTTTGGAAGAGTTAGCAAAGAGTGGATATCATCAGCAGAGGAAGACAACATACTTGGTAGCTTTGACAGATTCTTAACACGAATCACTGACAGTGCTCCAGGAGAAAATGAATGAACTGGGGGAAGAAACCTCTTTATAACAGTCATGTATAGAGGGCTGAGTACAATTTTCTTAATAACATACCCGAGAGGGGGCAAAAGAAGACCCATCTATTCAGTAGCATAGTGTGGGGTGTACAAGTGGGGCACATGTGCCAGGTGCCACCCCAGGACAGGGGTGCTAGAAGGATGAGGAAAGCATGCCTTACCCTGGGGCTACTCACTACAGCCTACTTTGCTGATGCCTATCTGCAGCCTTGCCTTCCTCTGTGGGCACTTCCTAACTCCAGGAAACAGCCACTGCAGGCAATGAGTGTCAGAGAGTACATGGCATTCTGGGAATTGTAGTTTTGTAGAGTAGCAGTAGAGTTTACTGCTCCTGGGTAAAAACTGACCCCCATATTTTGCAACAAAATTCAGCATTTTTTTTTTTGGCACCCTGGACTTGGGCTCTGATAGCAAAAAATGGGGTGAAAGTTTCCCTTGGCAGCAGCAAACTCCACTGCTAGTCTAGAGAACTATCATTCCCAGAATACCTTCTACTTTGATCCTAAATTGAAATTGTGAGGATTTGGGGGTGGGGGAGAGGTTTACCCAGGGTGCATTTTTCCAAGCTACACCTCTGCCTCTGTCTAACAGTCCTAGACTATTATTCTCACTTTCCTACCGTAGTATTACTAGAAAACACCACAGCTAGAGAAGTGACAGCGCATATCAAATTCATTTTGTTCACGGTTTAGTGTGAATGAATTTAAGCCATTTGCAGCAAATTATTTGCAGCAAATAATTACTAATCATCATTATCTCCAATCCCATACATTTGTGGAAAATGATGTCAAAATAATAAAGCCCCTACTAAAATGGCAGTGGGCCCTTTCAGCATTCTGCATTATTATATTGCAGAATGGCATCAATGAAACATGGACTATCCTCGATGATGTTTTAGTTCAATAGAAAAACTGAAATCAAAAGGCCTGCACTGTTAAATGGACATCAGAGTCACTGGAAAGTTGCAGATAAATGGAGATGCAGACAAGGTGAAGCAAAAAAACCCCTTAGTCTGGTTGGGGTCCCAGTCTGGTTTGAGCTCTCACAATTTCTTCAAAATGATGTTGTGCATGATATCTACAATGGGAAATAAGTTACGAACAGCACTGGTGTTACCAGAACAAACTTGCACGGTGGTACAGGGTGGTTATTCCAGACAGACCCAGAACGAGGGGGAGAAGACACAGATTTCATAGACGTTTGGGCTGGAAGGGACCCTGGAGGATCATCGAGTCCAGCCCCCTGCCCTATGGGCAGGAAGTCAACAGGGATCATAGGATCCCAGCAAGATAAGCATCCAAATGTGTCACCTATTCCATAGGTGATTTTCCTAGGGAGGGAAGGAAGGTTACCAAGTCCATTCTCAGACAGGGTTCTGGCTGGCTCCAAGGGATTACACAAATGTATGTGTGTGCAATTTGACCCAAGGGATCCAGAAGTTAAGAGTCTTTGTCTCTCGCTTTCTATGTATTGGTTTATCTGTACTAGGAAACAGAAAAAAAAGCTGAAATGCACAAAACCACAGCAGGGGGAAAGAGAATGAGCAAGCATACAGCCAAGATAATGTCTCACTTTCACATAGTTATCTCAGTTCAGAAAGAGAAAGCCCTAAGATAATGCATTTGTCCCAACATGAGATGGAAAAACACCCCCTTCCTTTAACTTTCAAATGTCATGCTTTTTGAAATTGGGATAAATTGCTGTCATAGTATTAAGGGGTCTGTTATCCCAGAAAAGACACAATGCATTTTTTGCTTATAAATGAAGAGACTGAGAGAAGAGCTATAAAATAAAAGGAAGAAACAAGGCAGCCTTTTTATCATAACAGTAGAGAGATAAATACCATTCAAAATTAGAGGCTCAGGTCTCAAAACTAGAATAAATGCACCTCCTTTGCACCTTTAAATGCTATGTCTTTATTTTTATTTAATTAGGCAATTTTATGGTAAAGACCCTTTGCTTTTATGGGAAAAATAAGAGTTTAAAGGACTATAGAAGTAGCATACTGGATAAGAACTACAGAAATACATGCTGACAGAGTTAAAGAATAAGAAAGTAGTTTTGTAGCACTGTATGCAGTGGCCTGAAAGTGTCTGGTATTAATTTATGACTTCACATATAAAATTTTGTACAGCTATTTGCCTCATCATTGAGAAAAAAGTTTCACACTCTCTCTCTCATGCCTGCAACAGCAACTAGACCCAGGGTGATTGGAATGGGGGGTTCATCCTAGTCCATCTTGCAAATGGCCTGTACTTTGCCTGATTGTGCAAGTTTTTCTTAATTGTTCCCAGCCAAGCAAAAATATCTGTTATTTACCAGCTAAGTGATGAGGCCATTGGGAGAACATGCTGGGAAGAAAGCAGCATAGAGGTATCTGTAATACGAGACAGATGTTCACGGTAACTTGTGGGTGTAACATAGGTTTTTGATCTGTGTTTGCATGTAATAGATGGATGAGTGGAAGGGTAAATAAGATTAACACTTGTACTAAAGTTACCGAGTCTTCAGACTACAGCCACCATACATGCAACACCCCCATGTTCTCCATCCTGATATGTACGTTGCTCCATGGGATGGTCCATAGATATCAAAAAGATTGCTTCTGCCCCTGTATCCGTGACTATGTTTTTCTATAGCCATGTCATGACCAATAAGCACGGACTTGAATGAACAAGGGAGACCGAACTTTTCTGGGGCAAAGTAGGATTGTGACATTTGGTCCCTGGAAGCGAAAGAATGACCTCTAAGCTCAGAAAGAGCAGGCAAAGTCATCTCTTCCATTTCTGCCTCAGTAAGGTTTTCTCACACACTAATTCTTACAAAAGAAAAGAGGGTTTTTTCTGCAGACAAAAGTTGTTAACAATTGAGAGAGAGGGCTTGTTATGGTTATTTATATACTTGCTGGCATTCAGGTACCCTGGTGCCAATTGCATCATAAGTGCATGGAGAGAGATGGCAGCTAGAGTCAGAGGCAGCATCATTTAATAAAGAATAAATCTTGCCAGACATAAATGGAAAGAGGAAATGCAGTACACACAATATATTTAGATTCTAGTCAAGCATTTGTTAGACTGTCCTGCAAATTGTAGGGGAGCCTGTTAGGATAGTCTTATTTAACATTTTCATCAATTACCTGGAAGCAGCAGCAAACAGCACAGCAATGAAATTTGTAGCAGATGTTACACTGGGAGGAGTCAGGATGGAGAAAAATGCAGAACCCAGGGAGATGAAGTTCCACGCTGATGAAGGAGATAGAAATCAACAAGATGTATACAAGTCAAGCGTATGCAGTTTTAAGTTTACTCTGCAAAGAGCCCCTTAGGGAAGTAATATATACATTACATTTTCTATTCATTTTAATAATTCATCTCTAGACACTGAGTACAGGTTCTTGAGTTTTTGCTGATGGGATACGGCTCCTACCATGGTATAATACAGAAAAAAAAGTCTCTGATGAATATAAATGTGCCTTGTGGATAAGTCACAATTAGCCATTTATTGGAAATCAAGATGTGTACATTCAATTAAAATCCTCCAAGTTTTCATTCAAAAATGTCATTCACAGAGACAAGTCTGGGTGGAATTTAATATTTTTAACTCTACCTGTATTCAAATGCAACAGGGATCTGATTTTCAAAGGTCCTGAGAACCTATAAATCTCATTGAAATTAATGGGAACTACAGAGATCCTGTACCTTTGAAACATTTAGAGCCTTATTTTTAAGGGGTTATAACTATAGGCCTTTCATTCTTATGCTAAGATAGTGGAGAAAGAAGCTTTATCCATCTGGTGATTAGAGTGTTAGAAGTCAGGATATTTTGGTTCTTTGTTGAACTCAAATATCAATTGCCAGTATGATCTTGGCCAAATCACAAACATGTTTTCAAATGGAAGTTGGGTGCCTTTGAAAATCCTGTGACTTACTATCTACATCTTAAGGCACCTAAATACCTTTTAAAACCTTGGTATCTCAGTTCCCCAACTTTTAAAGTAGGAATTGGAAATACATGTTTTCTTCCATCTCACCCGCTTAGATTGTAAATTCTTTAGAGACTACAACTTCCCACAATGGTACCCTATCCTCAATTGAATCTCCAGGGAATACTAAAGTATAAATATCTATAAATACAGTTCATACGGGAATGATTTCTCTTAATACTACTTGTTGATAGATTTGAATAGATCATATGTGAGACCCTCCTCTCCCTCCCCCGACCATCCAAACACATTAAGCCAATAAGTTATAAAAGGTGTTTTATAAGCAAGATACTAATGTGGAATCCCACATCCGAATCTATATGGGATGGATGATAATACAGAGTCAAAATCTACACTATTTGCAGTGAGACAACGCGCAACATCCAAAATAGCAGCAGATCCTGAAAAAATTGACGTCCTCCTAGAAAGAATGTTTTAATCATTGCCATAGCAAGTACCAATTACATTTTCTCAAAATCAGAAATTTATATCATTGAATAGATTTGCTAGAGGATTAACTCATGGCATCAAGCTAAGATTCCTGTCATATTTAGTAGAAGTCTGCAACATTATACACATTTCCCTATCATTAATTACAAAAGCAAAGTTTGATTATGCATTTGTTTTTATGAACAGATAATACAATTTCATTTTCTATTTAGATGCTGACTCAGAGTACTATCCCTATTTAATGGACATGCCTAAATCCCAGTGAATTCAAGAAGGTTTAAAACACATGGGGGTAATTGATGTCCTAAATAAGGCTGAACTTAATACATGCATTACTGCTCCCCTGACTCGTGGCTTTAGAGGCAGGAGATGTTTAACTACTCAGTGCTCCCTAGTCCAGGGGAGGGCAAAATACAGACTGAGGACCAGATCTGCCCCACCGAGGGATTTTGCCTGGCCTATGTGGATCCCTCAGTCCTACCTGGCCCAGGCACAGGGGGCAGCCCAAGCTGTGGTGCATGTGGCCGACTCTGCCACCCCTAGGTGCACAGCAGGGCTGGGCGGTGCGGTGGCTGGATTGCAGCTCTACCCTGGGCCCCAGCCTCACATTGTCACTGCCTTAAGATCCCAGCCCTGGATGCAGATCCCAGTTCACCTGGCCACATGCCCTACATGAGTGGGTCCCGGGCAGCCTCCATGGAGACCCCAAGATTGCTGGGTGGTGACAACATGGGGCCAGGACCCAGGGCAGAGACATAATCCGCTCGCTGCATACCCCTGCCTGTGGAACTGGCAGGTGCCCCCCCGCAGGGCCATGTAGGCAGCGGATCACAGCTCTGCCCTGGGCCCAAACCCCATGCTTTTACCACCCCACAATCTCAGCCCTGGCCCCATCCACCCATCCCACTCCTGGATGTCACTTCCCACCCACCTGTGACCCCATCCCAACCACGTGGCCGAGTATGAAGCAGAACCACTTAGGGAGTTTGGGTGAACTGTTACGTGGGGTGGGGGGCACTGATCTGGTCTGTAACAGCTCATCAAATCTCCCTATGTGGCCAAAATCATTGCCCACCCCTACCCTAGCCTGACAAGGTACTTGTTTTGATAGAAGTTTCTGTAATAGAAGTAATGACCACATCACACAAACCTTGAGAAATTAAGGATAGTTGTCTTGTGCTATCACTATTGCGATGGTTTAAGGAAAAGAGAAGAGTCTGGACTGAAAAATATAGTCTGAATATGAATAAATACTGCCTAGCACGGAGATCTAATATACTGTGGAATAAACTCCTGATGGAGGCATCGACAGCTTTGTTACTTGAGACTCATAAGACTGGACTGATTACAACACTGAAGAATAAACTCCAGGGAGCAATTCTGTAATGGCAGGGGGATGGACTAGAAGACAAAATAGGCAATTTCCAGCAACTTCTAAGCATGGAATGACATTTCTAGCAGCCATTCTGAAAACTCAAGAGATGCAAGGCTATTTTCCACATACATAACATTTCTGTATGGGAATCAGAAAAACTCTTGTACGCCACATATAAATGCACATAGCTGTATGACCTTAATACAGAACATGATCAGCAATGACAATGATACTTATAATACACACAAAGTCACTGCCATGATACTGCCCTTAATGTATCTGAATACAAAATGGGATGCTCTTATTTTATACTACATTCCCTTTGCTTTTTGCTTCCCCCCATCCCCCATGCTATTCCATGGTTAATCAACTTTAAAAAAAAATTAAATAGCAGTATCATGGATGGATTTACATCCGATTCCTAATCCAAGTCGACTTCCCTACCAATTAAAAATTGGTGTTTAAATATTGTGACATTCAAAAAGCAACCAAAGGTTTACAGTGATTAAAAGTAGAAGGGGGAAATAATGTATTATTCAAGCTTTAGAGCTTGCTTAATGCAAGATCAATTTTGTTAAGTGTTGCTTAGCAATGGATTAAGAGCACAGATCCTGCATATTAATGCAGGGTGGGGATAGCAGCATCTCCTATGGAAATACACATTTTTAGGCTTTCCTTGGTCACAGGCAAATATCTGCAGAGAGCTCAAGCCAGCTGGGTACAAACATTCAGCTTGTATGTTGTTCTTAATACTTATATTTCCAATTAATTCTCCGCATACTAAGGCTCTGCACCTGATCCTACTGAAGCAAGCAACAAGCTGCCAGTGACGTCACAACAGAGGCAAAATCAAGTCCTTGGCAACATTCAGTTTCAATGAAAACATAATTCTGATACGGGCTATGAAACTTTCTAATCATTTCATTGTTACATGGATGTGTAACCATTATTTCCATTCAGGAAGGGATGGTGGATATCTGCTTCTAGGTGGCTCACCAGGATCTTCATTGTTTCAAATTTAGCTTCCTCCATTATAAATGGACTTTAGGTCACTTAGTGCAGAAGGCTCCAAATCTCATGTCATCCCTCCCAGCCTGGCGAGTCTGGTGTTGGTGCCGTGCAGTAGAATAGCCCAGTGTTTCCCAATCAGTGTGCCGTGACACAAAAATGTGCCGTCAAAAATGACCAGGCATGCCATGGAACTTTGCCATGGCAATGAGCTTCAATAGGTATAAAGATGGGGAATGCCTTAATAGGTGTGCCATGGAAAATTTTTATTAATGCAAGTGTGCCTTGGGCTGGAAAAAGTTGGAAACACTGCAATAGCCCATGCAAGCATTCAGGGCTGTGATAGGAGTGGGTTATTCGATGCAAAAGACACAAAGGTGCTATGAATGCACTGAGGCTGCATTTTCCACAATGGAGGGAGGAGTTTGGGTACAATGAGATGGGATATTTCTGCATGCGGGGTCGGGTCAGTGATGTGCTAGAGAAATTTGAACTGAGAACCTTTTCCAAAAGCACTGAAAACACTTCACTGTTCACAGCAGTCCAGGACCCTCTGTACTGAAATTAAAAACAGTGATGCAACCTTAAACTGCAGCTTTGAGGGCCACCTCTGAAGACCATAAAAGTATCATTTTAGCCTTCCCTGTATGAAATACAATCTCTGTTGTTTTTTAAAGTTCTTGCTTGCTTGAATTTCCTGTCTTTTCAGGGCAGAAAGGAAAGCAATGTTATGATTTTATGTTAGACACTATCTTGGTAAAGACTGACTACTTTCTTTCAGCCTGGACTTTTATTATGAACTAAGATTTTTCTAGCACCTTACTTCCTTGCTCATATAGGACACAGTAGGCATTAAGACTATTGGTTGGAAAGCTATCAAATGCACCATGTTTTTCCTTGTGCATCTAGATCATTCTTGTGGGACTGAGATTAATTGGCCAAGACTAGATTACAGCATTAAGAGAGGTAGAACAGTGCATGGATTTGACTCTTTTTTGGTTATTATTCATTTTATGCACACAGGTTCTGCCTAAGTCAAATATTTCTTAATAGCTGTTCAGTTTTATATTTCTTCCTAATCCCCTACTTTCCACCCATCTTGGGATACCTTTCAGCTTCTGCTCTATCATTCTTTTCCCAGAAGACTCTCTCGCTATCATTTTCCTTGCATCTAATTTTAAATAAAATGTGCAAAACCAGTCTGTACCTCACTGGGGAACTGAAAAAAAATAACATGCATAGATGCAGAAGTACAATTGCTGATATTCAAACACCAATAACAGTTCAAATTAGTAGACTCTTCAGGACAGTGAGTGTCTCTTATTCTAATATTGCTGAGAACAGAATCCCTTTGTGCCAAGACAACTCCTGTGCTGTACTAAATAATCTTATTTAATATAATGTTTAATTAGTTGCGGTAATATTACAGTAACAGCCAGGGGTTCCACTGTGTTGGTTATTGTTCATACGTAAGTTTAGAGTCTTTGCCATAGAAAGGTTACAAGGTGGGGCCTTAAGCCATCAAGTTGATTAAGCATAAAAATACCTAAACATAGTAATCTGAAAGCAATAGGGCTACCTAAGATAAGTAGTGTTAAATTCAAATTCTTTGCTCCAAAACTCTTTGCTTGGCAGCCAACAGATATAGGAAAAGAGTAGACAAAGAGATTAAGGTGACAGTGAAGGGAATACCAGTTACAGCGACTTGTCTTTGAAATTGGTGTAGGTCTTTAGTAGGAAATTAATGAAATGTTACCAAAATCTTAAGGAAAATAGAGTAAAGGTTGAACGCAAAGCAAGCTCAGTATAGTATCTTAATAATACTTTGCTCCTTCTGAATTGTGCTGCTGAGCTGAAATATCTTGATTAGCAATTCACAATCAAAATGCATTTAAAGTCTGGGTCACAAGAATTCAGAGACATCTTATTAGTCATGATAGCATCTTCTTCATAGTCTGACCACTCGAGTCTTGAATAACTGTCAGGGCCGTTTTTCCATGCACTTGTCTTGATTGGTTAGGCTAGATTAGCACTTCTTTCATGCACTTAAGCGTAGATTTATTTTTGGGACCAGCATGTTGCTTTCAATTTATTTCTATTTCAGTTCTTGGTATTCCACTAAAAGTTTCTGCTCATGCTGCATCTTCTGTGTTTCAGGTACCATAGCTTACTATGCTCATCCATCTTGTGGTATAAGAGACAACAAATACTGTAAGGAATTGGCTATGTAACATTAGTCACTGCCAAACAAAATTCAAATTGTCCAATTGTCATCGGTCCTATAAAGAGAACGACACTTGGGAGCGATTCACCTTTAGTTCAAGAGGTAGGTCCTTCCTTTTTGGGGCAGGATCAATTGAGTTCTTTCATTTCCAGACATGGACATTTGTGTCAGGTGGTGATAACTGATGTCAGAAGTGGCAATGGATCGCTCACAATGTATTTAGTGAAGATGTATGAAGTATCCACAGTGAAAGCTTTTTCACTTTTTTTTTTTTTTTTTCCTCCTTACTAACTTGTTCATTTCCACAAAGCTTGTGAAAAAGTCATACCGCTGAATTCTGGGGAAAAGAGAATACTAGACTATTGTCTCCTCTTAAAGATCCAAGGCATTAAGTAGATACTTACAAAGTCTTCATATCTAGTTCTACTTTTGCCACTAACTAGGGCTTCACATTTATATGATATTTTATGTATGGTAATAAGTAAGTAACACCTCCCCCCCTTTTGTAAAGGGTGAGGGACAGGGGGGAAGACTCAGAGAAATTAAACAATGTGATCAAGGCCAGAAAGTGATGCAGTGGCTGAGTACACATGCTCAAAATGATTGGGGAGAATGCTCCCAAGTTTGTTTACCTGGTAGAAAAAATGATCCAGAGATACCCGAACAAACATATGTATGTTGAGAGCCTACAGTGCTGACACTGGGTAGCCAGGAGGACCCTGTAAATACATTTCAGCTGCTCTGAAGGCTCCCTCAGTCCACCTGGAGACAGAATGGTAGCAAGTGCACAGAGCAGCCCTGACTGGATGACCCGGACTGCTCAGGAGCAGCTTGTGTCTCTCTGTAGGACAGTAAGATGATTGTGAAGGGGGGCTGCTGCCCCGCTGCCTGCGCAGGTGGAGCAGTAAGTGGAGCAAGTGTCCATCAAGTGATGCACTGTTTCCTGGAAAGGGGGTGGGGGTTGGGAGCAGAGCACCCTAGACTGCCGGAGGACTGCACTGTAGCTTCTCTCAGAAGAGAATGTGTAAGGACATTCTCTTTACAAGAAGAAACTCTCCCAGGAGTAATTTAACCCCAATTGTTTCCAGGTTATTTTTCTCCTGGAGCGGCCGTTTTTGCCCTGTAACTGTTACACAGCACTACAGAACCATGCAGGTAAGTGTAGCAAAACAATTACAAGTTTAACCATACTCCGTTCAGGGCCAAAATTAGAGTGATTTTAGCTACACTATATTGCTAGAACAGGGGCAGACAAAATGGTGGATCTGGCCAATAGCCAGACTCCATTTTCCAGCAGCCCCTGCCCACATCACTGCAGCCGCTCTCCATGGAGACACCAGGAGCAGCAGGGCCATGACAGCCCAGGGCCAGGGTCTCCATGGAGTCTGACCCAAGTGGTGCTGGCAGGGAGCTGCTCCAGGGCCTGGGCCAGGATCTTGTGGTAGTGACAGCATGGGCTGGAGCAGAGCTGCAATATGCTGCCTGCACGCCCCTGGGGCAGCGGATCATGGCTCTGCCCCACGCTGTCCTGCCGCAAGATCCTGGTCCCAGAGCAGTTCCCTGCCCAGCTGCAAGCCCTGCCAGTGCCATTTGGGTCGGTCTCCATGGAGACCCTGGGAGCACAGCACCATCATGGCCCCACCTTGTGATGACCCTGCCACTCCTGGGGTTTCCATGGAGACCAGCTAGAAGTGATGCAGGCAGGGGCTGCTGAGAAATGGAGCCCACAACACTGGATATTGCCTACCCCTGTGCTAGAAGATCATGCAGACATAGCAGTGACATTTTAACAGCTGATGCACACTGAATGATAGCCTGCCCTCCCTTTCTAGAGTGGTTAGAAGATATATTGATTGAAATGCTCATTCTGCTAAGCCAAAGTGCCTCCTTAGCAAGTCACTTATTTTCTCAGCTCTAGTTTGAGAATTCATATGATGGAATGGACTATAGTTGATACCTTTATTCTAAATATATTGGATTTTAGCCTGCAGTAAATATTTCATCCACTACCTGACCACTGTTTCTCCTGACATGTTTATACAATCTGACTCCTGGGAGCACTCCCCAACATATGCACTCAACCCCTCTGCTTCTCATACCCTGCCACCTCTCTTCCCACACACGTACTGTGCCCTGCAGTGTCAGGTGTAATTTTTACAAAAGATTAACACAAAAAAGTTGTGCTAATTTCAAAGCTCTGCTAGGCATCTATCATTCATCATCCTTTCCACCCACACTACTGCTACTCATTGTCTGTGATGCTAGATAAATTCTATTAATTTAATATTTCTGTGCACAAAGCTGAATGTGTCATTTGATTATTAGCATGGCTATGCATTTGCAGGGGGAAAAAATACCCCACACAAAAATACAGGCCTCATTCTGGAACCTGTTCTCACACTGAGTATTACTTATTCACGCTTGCAGGCTCACTAAAAGTCAGTAGTTGTACTCAGCATGTATTATTCAACAAACGAATTGCAATATTACTTCTCGAATATAACTGTTTGCCTTGATAACTGTCACACAGAAACTATGGCAAAAGAACTTAAGATTGCAAAATCGAGTACTTGCAAATTCAGAAATGCCAGAATTAGGGCTGGCTATGCATCTTAATTTGGCTTGAGCACATTCAATTTGATGAAGTCTATAATTTCATGATGCTATGTGATTTCAGAGAAGTCTTAAAATCAGTATGTGAGATGTACAGCCATATTTACGACTTGATTTACACCACTTGCATTAACCAGCATTTACTTGCCCATTAAAGAGAGACACGCCCATACCAAAATCCTGACACTGCACCTTGAAGTTCAGTTAAGTTAGGATCTAGGTTGAAACTCAATGGATTATGCCAGTCTCTAGATTTACCTATATGTAATTCAAAGCCTTAATTCTTCTTTATAACACTGTTTATCTGGAAGGCAAGATTAAATTTTACTTTTCTGTTTTATTTCCTATGTAGATTATATTTCACTGAACATTTCATGGTCGTACACTGGCTTCCGACAAAGGCCATTCTCGCGCACACGTAATGTTTCTCCCTTGTGGGGTAAAGCTCCATTGCGTTTGAAGAGCAACATTATCCATGCTAGCCTTCATCCTAGACTAGAGATCCCGAGATAAGCCACTGAATATCTTGATGATAAAGACTAGGACCTTGAACTTTATTAGACTAACAAAGCCCCTTCTATATATTGAAGAAAATAAGTTTAAAAGAAAAAAAAAGAAAAAGAAAAAAAAAAAGAAAAAAAAAAGAACCCTTCACTTGTTCATTCGATTCCTTTAATCCACTGTGAGAAACAAAAAACCCGATCCAAAGACCACTGAACTGGATAGACATCTTTGGATCAAGCCCCCAAATGAGTGAAGTAGGTAAGAGTTATGATGCTAGACAGCGATTCTAGCAGTAACAGGTTTTAATTTAGGAAAAACCTCCCACGGACCACAGACAATGTTGCTACTTCCACTAAAAAGACAGGCTTTAGAAAATAAGATATATGCAATTCTGTACTCCAAGTCAGATCATCTGCTGATGTAAACAGGCACAACGTACTCTATTGAAGTCAGTGTTATGATGATTTACACCAGCTGAAGATCTGACTCTCTGCTCTAAGCATCTGAACCCCAAGTGGAACAAGAGACAATTTAGATAAGAACAACAAATTTCACCAAAGGGGCTGGAGGAATTGGTTTCTGAGAAATAGATATACTTAGCTTGCCTAAGAGCTGACTCAGGGCCCATCCTGAGATGGGCTGAGGATCTATCACTTCCATTGACTTCAAGGCATAGAATATGATGGGAAATCCATGACTCTGGCTTACATGCATTTGTCTCTCAAGGAAGGAGAAGAATCAAAGGGAATATAGAAGAGCTGGGATTCAGCAATAGAATGAAATTAAGGAAAGGAAAGCCAAGGTTGAATACCAGAAAATCTCTCCAAAAGGCGAGGTGTAATAGAACGTGGAACACTTTCCCCAAGGGTAGTGATGAAAGGTCTCTAGCTAGGATAATTTAAAGCTAGATCCAGAAGATTCATAGCAAAATATATTTTATATACATTAAACTTTAATAGATAGTTCAGCCTTCCGTTTTCATATCAGAGTTATGTACAACATTGTATATAACTTATATTGCATTTTTTTCCAGCTTATGTAGCCAGAGGACCTTTTGTACAGTTCACTTTAAATACTCAGATTTATATATTTGCAGGGGGCAAACTTACACTGGGGATAGATTATCATGACCAACAGGCTATTTCCATCTCCATTTCCGATTAATCCCTCATGCATGAGCTGGTACATACCTCACTATTGAAAGAATCTCTTTCCCCCCTCCCCCTCCCCCCCCCAAGGTGAGCAGAACACATTATATCGCATGATGTAAAGTAGATTCATAAGCCAATGGGCAAAGCTCCTTCAGTAGACATCTATAATACTGTATAGTTCACCCTCATGAACTCACGTAAAAAAAAAAAATAAAAATAAGAAGCTATTTTTGCTGCATGGCAAAGGGAAAGCAGGGTGAAGAAAGGAGCCTACATTTCTTTTGCATCCATTCCTGCCGTTACAACTGCGTTCTTCCATTTTCAGAAGCTGAGAGAAGAGAAATTGAAAGTGACAAATTATGTGGTTTCTTGAAAGTCCCTTTCTCTTAATGTTATTTCTCCCCCAAGAACGCAGCATAGGGGGGAGTGATCTGAAAGAGGCGATAAAGAGCCTGAACATTCTGATTAGACAATCAACACGGCAAACAAACAGGAGACACGGGGAGCTCCGAGGATTGAATTTTCGTTGCACTGAGCAAGGTGTTAAACACAAAAGACCTATTATTATGGAGAGAGAGAGTGTGCACATTATGAAAGGGGAAGAAAAAAAAAAAAAAAAGTATAAAAACTATAAATTCTAATGGTAATAAAAATGATGGTGAAAAAAATAAAATATGGGGTTGGCTGTATCAATGCAATACTTACCAAAAGTTGAGTTTTATAGCTGAAAACATTTTATTAAAAATTGGGTTTTTAATCTAAAAAAGGGTTACTTAATAAGGATGACTTCCTAAAGACTGAAGTGTTCTTTGTCCGCAGAAGCTGTATTTGAAGGTTACCAAAAGTACTACTGCTATGAGCTGAATTCAGTTAAGGGTTCCCCCCCCACCACTCCTTTTAGTTTTTTGGGGGAAGGGAGGGAATGTTTTGTATTTTTGCTTGTGTGTGTTGATGTTGGTAGCAAAGAAAACCTGTGTGTGTTCTGAATGTAAAATGAAAGCTTGTTAAAGATCTAGCAAGCAGTAACTATAGCTGCACAATACCACCGCAGCTATCCAGGAGAAGACGACCTATTTGTGTCTATCTGAACTTTGTATTCAGCCTTTGATCACAAGAAGAGAAACCTGAAGCAAAACACGAAAAAGACTGTGTAAGGAACTGAGGCCCTGTATAATTTAATTATGCTTATAAGCTGTTGGACATAAGATTTGTGACAGCAAAATGAAACGTTTTCTTCCCAGCATAAAATCCTTTAACAAAGAAAAGAAAACATGGTGCATGTCCAAGAGATTTTAAGTCGTGCTATATGATCAAGGACTGCTCAGCCACTGCTGACAAGAAGGTCAGTAGGGCCGCCTATTGTAATGCAGATTTCACTGTTTCAAGCCAGATTTCTCCAAAAGAATAAGGTACTTTTATTTTCGTATAAACCTGCTCATAGTATCTGCATAAGAATTGTACTTCAATCTATACTCTGACATCTTTTGCAAAAGCAAATGTTCTGTCATCTCCCCATCTCAGTTATTTATAAAAATGATTCTTGATGCATCTGAGAGTGCCTGTTTTCATGCTTTCACTTACAGGCCTATTAATCCACACTTGGGTTGTTTAACACTTGCAGGTCAGAAGAGGATGTTAAATTATAGAACGATTACTGAAATGTGAGACTATACTTATAGTACAGCTATAATAATGCAAGGTCATGCCATCAATTCTCTTGCACTGATTGGAGTAGTTTGTTTATACAGAGGTAAATGTCCTGACATGTTCAACTTCATTAGTGCGTATTGTCCATCATAAACATTGCCCTTTAGACATCAGTAAACACTTCAGGAATTGAGACCAGGCTATGCTATATAGACCTAATTCTGACTAGGGCTGTTTTTCCAATATTGAAAAGCATGTTTTTAAATTTACCTTTTCACAATCTGTTTTCCAGGTATCATTAGCATAGAAAGGCTATTGTTTGCCTGTTGCTGAATGGTCATTACAGTTCATGTCCCCAAGGGCTCCTGTATGAGAAGCAGTCATTGAAGACCTTCAACTAAAGCCTTAGACACACTCAATTTGTAGGAACATGCCATTTCAACTCAAGATCACCTTTACAGCTACTGCTTCTCACCTAGGAGCCCTTGGGAGCATGAACTAAGTGATTGAAGGGTTTGGCCAGCCTCCCAGTCCCAGTTATCAATTGCTTGGTTTGGCAGGGTCCAAAGCCTGCCAAATCACAATGCCTATCCACCTGTACCTCATTCATGAACCCAAAGACACTCAGCATTAGTCAATCAGCTCCCAGGCAGCAGCTCCCAGGGTGTCCAGTAAAAAAAAAAAGTCAACACCATCACCATGTCCTATAGATGCTGCCAGGTCTAGATCTACATTGCTAGAAGTTCCAGCTCAGTTGCTACCCAGACTGGTCCCAAGAAGACTGCATTAGCAGCTCAGCTATTGCTAAAGTAAGTTCCTATTCTATCAGACCTGGTCCTACAGACGCAAAACCACTCAGGGTCTGAATTTCTTGGCAAGAAGCACAGGCAGTGCTGTAGCAAAGTGGGGTAGGGGGGCAATTGGGGTGACCACCCTGGGCACTGAAGTAAAGGGGTGCTAACAAGTGCTTCCCAGCTGGGGCAGAGTGTGGAGTGGAGCCTCAAGCAGCTCATTGTGGGGGGGGTGCCCCCCCAAAATCTGTGCACAGGGCAGGCTTTGCTCCGAGCGCCAGGACTTCCTTGCCACAGCACCAAGCCCAGGAAACCCAAAACAAACCAAAGCTCCAGATTTTTGTGTCTCCCAATCAGAGTCTGTGTCTGTCTGTCACATACTCATTCACTAAATTTGTGCTCTCTGTATGGAGACCATAACTATGCAATTCCGGGTGACCCGCTTTCCTGTTACTACAGCTTTCATAATTTACATTCACCATCATTAAAAAGAGAAAATAAAAGTAAAACATAACACAAAAATCCCAAACACAACATAACATGAGTCCCAGTACAGCAACATTATAATAAGTTAAGGGTGCCAGAGCTGGACTTTTCCCTTTCTCTACAGGAGAAACAGAAAACTGCTTTTCCTTTTATACTTTTTAGCTCTGCATTACCCCCTTGAACTACAAGCCAGAGACAGTGCAGTCTTTGAAGCAGAACGTAAAGATAGCTCATCAATCAAGTAATTATTAATTCTCTGTTTATGAAAAGAACACCATGTAACTACGAATTATTCATGTTTAAAACTATTTAAGTATAATGATGTGTAGTGAACAAAAAGATGTTGTATTGTAATAATCTATAGTAATATTGTAAAAATACCTCCATGTTCTATTTTATTTTACCAGGGCTAAAGTATTTTCTGTATAGATAGCAAAAGCAAGGTCATCTCACTATTTGAATCAATAACATGGGAACTGAACCCATGTTTTCATTTTAGTGGTCTGTGCCTTTGTTTTTAAAACACATGAAATTTTTCTGGATCATATAAGATTACATTTCCAAGAAGACCGGAATTCTCTCTCTCCTGTGCATTAGGAGGTGTGCGAAGCAGGCCCTATTTGATTCGGCCCGAATCAGGGACAGGGAGATTCTATTTGTTGATTTGGATCACTGTCCCCGATATGATTCAGCCAAATCCGAATATGAAGATTTGATGCCAGTTCAGAGAATCAGCGATTCAGACATTAACAAAGCATTAAACGATTTTTCTACATACCTCAAGGTGCATGGCTCATGAATGCTGCGATGCTGGGGTGCATGGAGCATCTCACAGGAGTACGGGGCGGGGGGGGGGGGGGGGCCCTCCACGTACTCAGTAGCAAACTCAAAAAAGTGTTTGCCAAAAGACACTGATGGGTCAGTTGGGGAGCATGCGGGGAGGCCCCTGGGTTGGTGATCAGCCACAGGGGGACCCCAGTTGCCCCCCCCCCTGGACCCAGGAGGCACCAGTCACTGTGTTTGGGGGGGGGGGGGGCACCAAAGTGCTTCTGGTGCACTTCCAGATCTGCTGCTGAGTGTGCTGGGGAGCCCCCCCATGCTTCTGTGGGACCCTTCATGTGCCCCAGCATTCATGAGCCCCTGCTACCTAGCAGTACATAGAAAAAAAAAAAAATATTTAAACCCGTCTCTATGTCTGAATCGATTTGGAGGGATTAAAGGGTCCTCTGATCCAATTTGGATTCAGAGATTCGGCCACCAAATCCAATCAGGGACCAGAGCTTTGCGCAGCCCTACTGTACATGCATGCATATCCGACAGTGAGAGAAAAGAAAATGTGGTAGTATTTCAGGTTCTCCATTCACTAAACTCAACAACTTAGAGACAAAACTATACAGGGAGAAAAAAAAGAAGTTGAACAGCTAAGAATTTTCAGCAACAACAATTATAGCCACCTGGGGTCTACCAAACATCAGACAGGAAATCAAGTACCTTCACAAACCAAGTGCATATAAAAAAAAAAAAAAAAAAAAAAAAAAAAAGAAGGGAAAAAGTGGGAAGCCTGACCACCAGCCATATAAAAAAAAAAAAAAAAAAAAAAAAAAAAATCAGGGCAGTAGATGGAGACTGCATCAACAGCCAGCAGCTTATCTCCACCAGAACCAGAAGGAAATGCTAGGCATAGTTGGGGCATGTCAACACACAGAAATACCAAGTAAAAGCTAAGTAGGTTGAAGAAACAAAAGGCATCTAGGAGAATCCCAAATAACCATTTCTGTCTTCTGGGCATTGCTGTGTTTTTAAGTAACAATGATGGCGGGATTTGGAGTTATTAACAACAAAAGATTTCCTGTTTTAAAACATTCATGGTCTGGATGATGTCAATGTGTTTACATACTGTTTTTTCTTGGACACTGGTCTTTCAATAGAGGGGGGAAGGGCATCGGGGACAAGTTATTCTCAGCACGTATGTACACTAGTGAGCCTCTGTGTACGGCCTGTATGTCTGTGGGACTATCTGTTGTAGCATACAGGTAATCCTCACCTAACAAAACAATGTTAACTGGGATGACGTTATTACATTGCTGATCTATTAGAGAACATACTTGTTTGAAGAAGTTGGGCAATGGTTGGTTACAACGTTGTTTGGCTGCCGCTGCTAGTAGGTAACTACTGTGATGTAATTGGGATTTTCTTAACGTCATTTTGCTTAAAGTCACATTTTTCAAGGATGTAACTATAGGAGTAGCTGTACAGAGCCTGTGGTGGTGAGGCCCTCAACACTGAAGTGGATTTCCACATTGAAAGAAACTGGGCTACCACTGTAAGCAAGGGGGTCTGACAGCCAAGTGTCAAGAACTCAGCTGGAAATACATTAAAAATGAATCCATTCTCTGGTTGTGTCTATAGTTTGGAGCATGGGAAGGAATGACAAATGTTAGTAATGCAGTAGAAACCCAAGCAGCCCAAGTGCATTTTTTGGAGAGGTAAAAATCCACATTATAGAAAAGTCTTGTTCCCTGTATGGCTGACTAAATGAAGAACCAACTCATACATGTGTTCCAACTATTTAGTACCTCCTAAATACCATGTGACAAGTGTCAGCCTTTTTAAAAGTATGATGAATTGTGAGTTGCTGGAAAAGCTGCGTATGCATATATTGCAAAAGCATCAGGAAGAAAAAAGGGTTGGGCATGATTTCTTACTGCTGCATCACTTACATGAAAGGTCTGTGGAATTCGAGCCTGACTCCACAATCAAAAGACTTTCAGACACTGGTATAAACAAATGCTTTCATCTAGCCTGTAATTCATTTCTCTCTTACCTTGATACAGAGTTTTCTTTAATCTCCTAACATGATGGGGATGTCAGTAGAATCAGTGAATCTGTTTTCATGGCCTTGAAAAAGACCAGCAATAGCATGTCCATCTGAAAGGAAAGAAGGGGCAGGGGTGATATTTTGGTTTTGGTCTTTTTTCCTTCTGGGATGATTCATTTCCCACCCCCCCCCTCCTCATTTTCCTCAGGCACCTAGCACCCCAACATCATGTCATTACTGCTCCTATTTTTCTCCTAACCACTAGTGACACAGGAACATTACCTGAATCTTTGCATCTGGTAGAAAGTGAATTAAATCAGCTACTAGAACCTATTACCTAGTCTTTTACTATAATTGCCCCATGCTTGATACGCAGCTCAGTAGGGTTTGCAACTGCCCTCATCTCCTGCATGGAAATATGGTATGTTGGCACAGTTCCAGTCCAGTGCTGGTTTAATACCCAAATAGGGGAAATCTGCATGCCCCTGGTTTATACCCAGTTGTCCCCCATCCTCTAATTTTGTTCATCTTTCCTCATTTTGCAACGCTTGGATTGTATTTTTTTTTTCCTCCTAAGCAAACTGTCTCTGTTCATGAAGAACTTCAGTGTGGAGATTAGAAGGTTTCCAAACATCAGAGCAATGAGACTTTGGAATAGCCTTCTAATAGGAATAGTAAGGGGGAAGAAACTTAGCCACTTTTAATTCAGAGATTGATTAGTTTACAAAAGCAGATCCCCAAGAGGCATCTCCTCAGGTCACCTACAACAACAGTAAATTGGACTCAATTACCTTGAAGAAACTTTCCAGTTTGTGTTCCCCAGATGGACAGGGGCTGTCTTCTCGCATCCCTGCAGTGTATAGGGCAAAACACCAGTAGCACTGCTGGCCACAAACAAGCCTGGAAATAGCTCCTCTCCACACATGAAACTATTCTGAACTTAGGAAACTAACAGACTTGTTTGTTTGCTGGCAATTGCAAAGAGTCAAAGCATTTGCTTTGAGTCAAGCAAAATACTTCAATTAGAAATCAAAATGTGTAGGTAGGACTTTGACATATCTTAAGCACATCAAATATTTTTTCTTTTGTATAAGACTAGAAACAATATTTAAACCATTTTAAAATGAGAGAGCGCCACATGCTGAAAGAGGAATGCTTTGCTAAAATCAGGAACTCAGCAGTTGAAATGAAGTGTTAAAAGTATTAACTTTATGTAACATGCCATCTCTCCCCCTCTCAGATTATCCAAAGCTGCATATCTAGTTTATACATTTGTCTTTTTATATATGGCAGTTTCAAACATTTTCCTAATAGATAATGGTGCATAAAGTGAGTGATGGTTTTGCTGAATTACTGGGAAGCCCCATCTCTGAATATAAAAAGAAAACAAGATCCTCTCCTGTTTCTTTATGTTGTTTCCAAGGACAAATCCCCAGTTAGCTATTTTCATTTTTTATCCATGGATATTGAAATTTTGATCAAATGAGCAGCCTTTCCAGCAGGCCCAGTTAATCAGGTTGTCAGCTGTAGCAAACAATATTTTTGTTGTATTATTTTATGGTAGTAATGGAATAACAACTTTGTGATAACATTTGTTTATTTTTGGGGGGGGGGAGGGGAAAGAGGGGAAGCAGAGGTAAGTCTGATTGGACAATAAGTTTGCAATCTTTGGCTACAATGTGCCCAATTCTATAAATGCCCTTTCCTCCAATGCAAATAGAGTGCAAGATAAGAAGTTACAAGATAATAGAAAGATGAAGCCCCTTATCTCCAGACCTGCATGAAGCAGGTCAAAGACATACAAATTAGTGGGGTCTTTTGCCTGTCTGTGTCGTTCTGTGTTAAGAGAGAATTAGAACCGTGCATTGTGTCTGTAATTCTTGGAACTGCCAGCAAATTTTAAAGGGGAATGCAATTACAGAGGCTAGTTGGCTGATGCAAAGGTTTCACATTGAAGAGTAAAACAGTAAAATAAATTGTAGTGTCCCTTTACCACCCTGGACAGACTCTTATGTTCCCACGTGGGTTATTCCAGTACAATTCCAGAAAATGAAGTTAATAAGTTGCTCTGAACTTATATCACGAAAAAAGGCAATGTCTGGCCATGCAGAACAGTATTTGAGTATTGCGCAATAGCAATTTCCTTGCTTATTCTTATTTATTCTTGCAGTCGTCACAAGACACAATCTCTACCAAGAGACAAAGCTGCTTTTGCCCCCAGTAAGGACACAGCTAGGGAGTGAGGCAGGATTGTGATGTCCTTGAGCAGTGCTGCAGTATCATGCCCAAATGAGGGGTGCATTCATATTATGGAATTGAGCTAAGGAATGCAATCAAAGAAAGCTCGAGTTGAAGAGGGGGAACTGTCGGAGGCTTATCCAATTCTCTAAACTCCTAACTTCCTGATCTTTCCCTTTGAGGCCAAGCATGCTTGAATTCTTGGGAGAGAGTCTTAACCAGACTTACTCCATCATTAGTTGATTCTTTTAATTCCAGGGCATTGTCCTAAAAATTATTACCCGAAATGATTTTGTGCACAAAACTTAAAGCAATTACACTTGGGTAATTCTGCAGTCAGCTATATATTAAATATGTGCTGGGCACTTCATGACCTACAAAATTTGTTAAGGAAGGTTGGCAATTCTTAAAACTACAAGAAGTTTTACAATGCTGGGATTGCAGTGTGCACACATATTGAGGAGTAAGGCACATTAAACTGTACTTTATTTATTTATTTTTTAAGTCCCATCAACTTCAGCTTAATGTTATCATAATATGACCCTCAGGTCATTTCTACCATGAATATGCAAGCTAGCAGCTAAGAAAGGAGAAACGTGCTCAGAATTTTTTATATCCATGTCTTTTCGTTTGGATTTTTGCACATATATTTATCCATAGGAAGGTGCTGCTGCAAGAAAGTTATTTTCTTAGTTCCACACCCCCCCAAAAACCCCCAAATCCTCCCCCACAAAACCCACCAAATCACACCCCCTTGCATATTCAACAGTCCAATGGGATTCTTGGTGGAAGACATTCCTGCCTTGTCACTTCTCACTAGACCAACTGGTTTCTTCCTCTAAGCAAGCTTTTGGGTTCAAAACAGTTAGACATTTTTCCAACTATTTAAGTTGGTCTAATAAAAGATATCAGATTCACCCAAAGAACCTCATCTGCCTGTGTCCTTAAACCAACACGGCTACAACCTACACTTCCTCCAGCTGTGTCATTTGCTAGTTCCTAGCAGAGAAGCGAGTTTCAAGTTCTAGTCCCTAGAAACATACGGCTTGGAAAGGACCTTAACTTTCATCTAGTCGACTGGGGACCAACCTTTTTGGCATGTGTGGCACAAATTAGCCCTGCACTCCCCCTATGTTTGGCCCTATCTGCTGCGGTGCCACCTTCCCCCTTCATGGATCTGCCACATACCACATGTAGAGGCTGCCCATGCCACTTGTGGTACCCCCTGGCTGGCTGGCCAACCCTCATCTAGTCCAACTCCCTGCACAAATGCAGAATCAGCTATTCCCAAATTATCCCAGAGGCCTGTCCAGCCTTTACATAGGGTAGTTCCTTAGAGGTGAACATGGACTTTAAAAATATACGCTCTGCTGTCTAAGGGAGATCACTGTCTGCTTGTCAGTGATCAAGATTAGCAACCTGGGATTTTGCAGTTAAACTAGTCCTGTTTTGAACAACAGGGATCATTGAATTAACAGGTATTTTTATAGGTAGTTTCAGTGAAGTGGGGAAAAATACTACCTGTCCAGAAAATAGTTAGTTGTCTTTCTTCATTTATTAAAAATTATTACTTCAGCTTCATGCTTACAGCTTGGTGGGATGTTTCAGATGCTGATCTCTTGTAGAAATAAAGCTACAGAATTCATATTAATTAGTCTTTCAAGGGGAGTAAAACAATTAATTGGACTGAGCTACATTAATATGGCCATTCGAGTTTAAGGGTTCCCGTTTAGTCTCGGTTCTAAAAACTGCTGTACAATGAAATGCAGAAGGACTGATAAATCCCCAGTTCTCAGTGACAAGTTTTCCCCTACATTTCTCTGTACAACTAAGCTTTTATTTAATTGTTCAAATTCACATGGATTCAGTTGCAATATTCATAAAATTATACGTACATTTTGAATTTACGATGGGTTCCTCAGAAAACACCACTTGTTTTTCACTAGCCCCCACAAGTAATATGGGCTTTCAACCACAGTCTACCAACTTCAGTTGGGTTTAGAGCACATCCTGGGGAATGATGTGTAACACCCTAAGTTTCATAGTGCACTTAACCCCATTCTGAAGCCTATCGACAATGCAAAAAAATTAGCCTTAATGAAACAAAAGGCATCTGAGTAACTGTAGCAGCAAGTCAGATGCGCAGCATTTTTCCTCACTGGGCAGATCAGCACATATATAGAGTTTTGTGGGGTGTGATCATACCTCAGTGCATATTTGATAGCATCACTGGGAGCTACAGACTTGCACTAAAAGAGGGAAATCTGTAAGTATCTTTATTGAAATGAGCTGTGGTCTTCTTGTTAGCATAGATAACTAGCAACCAGAAGTCAGGTCCTGTACTGTTTTACAATGTGTGTAAAGTGTACCTAGAGCCCTGGATAAGCCCCCCTGTGGCATACTTTCTTCTGCACTAAACTTAACCCACACATTCAAAGCTTCTGATGCAAGAATGTGATTACTTCTAGATCATAGTTAAATGTTGAGTCTTGCTGAACTGTGCATTTCTTTGAACTTGACAGGAAATATCTGTCATAAGGGAAATACAAAATTTGATTCATGATGCCCTTAGCTGTTTATTTGCCATCATTAAATGATGTGATGAGTAACTAGATTTTCACTTTAAGGGTTTTCTTCTAAAAGGTCTTTCTGCTGTACGAATAATGTTGAGTGCAAGTGATACAACAGTAATTACAATACAACCCCGTTACAGTACCAGACTCCTCAGTCTTTTCATGGGCATCTCTTACAAGCGGCAGTCCAGGATCTGGGCTTTTCCAAGGTGGGATCCCACAATTCACCTTCCGTTTAGATGGATTTGCCAGATCTCTGTACCTTTATTCCCCGACTATGCACTTAGCAAGTTAATCTAGGTCTTATAACCTTCTGTAGCCTCTCCTTCAGGAACTCACAATGGATATAAAAACCCCACAATGCAACAAAGCAGGTTCCTCCAAACTAAGCACCATTTATACTTTAGTGGATATTTAAAGAAAGTGCTTAAAAACAACAGAAGGCTAGATTGCTGGTAAATGGCTGGGGAAAAAGTAGAACCACTGGACCCTGACCAGAAAGCCTCTGCCAAGTTTCAATCTGACCCTCAAGCTGCTACTGAGTTTCACAGCCTTTCAGTATCGAATTCCTTCATTCAATCTGGTTTATGCTTCTTCCCCAGGGAGGCCCGAGCATTGGATTAACTCAATTGCCATAATTTCATAGACAAAAGACACAGACACCTTCCTGGGGAGAACTCATTCCCCTAGGGTTGCATTAGTTTTTGCCCCCACCTGGCAGACAGCTTGATAGTAACCATATGGACAGACTGTACAACATTCATAAAAAGCCATAATACACAGATATCTCCCATGCTCTTCCCAAACTAAGACAGCTACAGTATCAGTAGCACCACCTGGCCTTTGCCTCATCTTACCTTCTCTTTTAAAGTATCTGCCCTGACATCCAATACACCGGATGCCAGTCGAGATAAACTCAGCACATCAAATCTAACTCTCTGTCCAAAAGTGAGGCATTGCAGGATCTCGCAACTGTGCAAACCCGTATAGCTGTGCTGAACAATGGGGTGCATAATTAACAGAAGAAAGCAGGTTGTCGTCAGCCTTCACCAGAAACATCTCAAACACATTAAAAAGTGTTGATCTTAGTGAGGAAGTTTAAATGAGTTCCACTAACCACCTAGGCAGGCAATTTATAGTTTCTCCTGGATATGAAGGACGAGAGAAGTGGCTCTGTAGAGAGAGATTCTAGGGTGTGGGCTGAAGAGTCCTAAGAGAGGATTTCTGTGAGCACCCAATGCTGGTGAGAAGGGAGGAAGGAAAACTTTGACTTTAAGCTCCACTTCTCTTTGTACCCATAAACAAGGTCAGCTTTGGCTTAGCAAAGAATCAGCTCTTATTGCTGAACCACTTTAGCTTTCAGCAATACTTGCAAATTCACACTATAAAATGCCTTTCTACCCCCCTCAACTCTTTTTTATAGAACCAGCAAAAAGCACAATTCATCAATTTCAAGCTTTTTACACAGGCCCCATTACCATGCTTAGGAATAATTGCTCTTCTTTGAGGGGACTGTAAATAGGAATACTTGTTGCCTGGGAGAGAATTTCTTAGCACATTTATTCCACAGAAACTGCAACCAAAGAAAACACTGTAGCTATCAAGAAGTCAAAAAAGACAAGTAATAAAACATGTAAATTACAGATCGTATCTATAGAGATTTTTATTTCCAAGACACTAGATGCTTCGAATCACTTACTAGTCGCATTTGGGATGTTCACATTTCTAACAAATATCAGATGTCCAGTACACACGTGATTGGGAACTGGAAAGATACTAGAAGAAACTAGAAAGATATTAGGAGAAGTTAGACCACTGAATTTTGGTTTTAAAAACTTCCCCCGTCTCAGAGGAAGTAAGCTCTCGGGCTTCGATAGCATGAACCTGGGGCTTTCAAGAGATTTGTTTAGAACAGGGTTTTTCCAACCCTTTTGAATCATTGTACTGGCTGGATGGATGAAAAGCAGTGTACCCCAGCCACCGAGCTGGGGTGGGGGGTGCAAGGTCCACCGCTGAGTGGAGGGGGGTGACATGTGGCCAGATGTTGAGCTGGGGTGGCGGGGGGCAGGGGTGTGGCGGTGAGCAGCTAGAAGTGGAGTGGCAGCAGCTGCCATGTGCAAGCTTCTCCCACCCCCTACATCCAGAAGTGGGGAGCGCCTGTGCAGCAGTGCTGTCCCCACCTGCCCTCTGATCTAGAGTGTAGGAGGTCCCCAGATTTGCATCCTGAACAGGTTTAAAGAATTAAAATTGGTTATAGGGTTATTATGGGCGCATACACACAAGTGACTGCAAGTTATTCTTATATAGTTTCAGTCTTAAAATGGGGCAGGACATCAGCTGCCTATGGCCAGATTTCCACCAGCTTGAATTCCGCAAAAGGCCTCGAGTATTATGCAAAGATCCCAGCTGCTTGTCAAAGCAAAATAATAAAATTAATTGTTTCCAGTTTGTAACTGACCTAGGGACAAAAACTATACAGGAAGGTTCAAATCTTGGTGTTTCAATCTGATGGCACCTTTCCCTAGCCTTGCCGCCTCCCCTCTCCAAAAAGAAAAAAGGTGGTGGGAAGAATTGGGTTCAAGTATTTTGTTTCATTCCTTCTTCTGCGTTTTCCTTTCTTTAAACAGGACATTATTCAGAAACCATTTATGTGGGTTGAGGCTTTCAGACATTCCTTTTCTGGCCTGCAAAGATTTTAGCTAATTATTTGTGAAAGAAGCTTTTCTGCTTCACTTCTTTCAAACTAGTTCTTTTGCAGCAAGGAAGTTTCAAAAAAAGAAAGAAAAAGGAGAGAACAAACACAGTTTCCAATTTTGCTCCAATTTGCCAGCAATCTTCACTATTTGTATAAGAGTCCAGAGAAAGCAACAATACTTCCAAAAAGGCTTTCAAAAAACAGCTATAAGGGAGAATGAGATAATTGGGCAGCCTGCTTTCTGGAGCATGGTGTGTGGGAAAATCATTAAAGTCAGTCAAATGGAGACCAGGTAACATTAAAACCACCACCAAAAAGAATCAAAGTGATCCCCTTGTGGTTTCATTGGAAAGTTTGCCACAGTTAATCCTATTTAAAGTCCTATTTTGCTATATAAATAAAAAGGGATAATTTTGTCTGCTGGGTAAATGAGACATAGGGGACATCTACACCAAGACCCTGGGGTACTGTTGAGCCCAAATCCACCAGTCACCCACCCTGTAGTAATCGACCCTCACCAATACCGTCACCTCAGTTTGCACTGTTGAGCAGTGGCACGCAAGGGCAGGTTGGACTCATAGCGCATTCCCTCCCTAGTGTAGGTGGAACAGATCCATCAGCTGAATGTCAGGCTTCCCTCACTTGCACCAGTCTCACAATTCCTTGCTATGTATTACAGCTCTTCTCCACCACTTCTCTACTCTTTATTGTTATGAAGCTAGAGTCTAGTCTTTGACCCCCTGTGCTGGTTAACACCTCGTAGTCCATCAGGTCCACCCAAAACCAGTGTTTATTGACCTATATCGGGGTCCCAGAGCCACATGTGGCTCTTCAGAAGTGAATATGCATCTCCTTGAATCTTTGCACAAGCACATGATGACCAGCTTCCATAGCCATTGCATCACGTTGCATGCTTATGCCTCTTGGATAACGGGGGACCACGGTTGATATAGGTCGGGGGTGGCCAACCTGCAGCCCTGGAGCCACATGTGGCTCTTCAGAAGTGAATATGTCTCCTTGAATCTTTGCATAAGCACGCAACGTGACGCAATGGCTATGGAAGCTGGTCATCATGTGCTTGTGCAAAGATTCAAGGAGATGCATATTCACTTCTGAAGAGCCACATGTGGCTCCGGGACTGCAGGGTGGCCACCCCCGACCTATATCAACCGTGGTCCCCCGTTATCCAAGAGGCATATCTGTAATGGCTTGGATCTGGAAATAATATGCCCGATTCCAGGACTTCAGCAAAAAACACAAAGAACATCCACCGCTATGACACCATCTCCTAGCCACTAACCGCTCTCTGCATGTGGCTCACCAGGCTACATTTGCAGGAGTGTTGCAAGTGCGTGGAGCACTAATACCACCAGCCAAAAGGAGAGAAAGAAGTGCTTTGGCACCAGCCAACTGTTTCTGCTACAACACATTCAACAAAGCGCTTGGTATTGCCCCCAGTTTCCCCACGGTGTAGCCTTCCACTCTTACAAACCAAGGGA
>NW_005841875.1:630425-640344 GCF_000455745.1 Alligator sinensis
GAGAAGGATGAAACAGTCCCAGAGGATTTAGAGCAGTCAGCTGCTAGCTCAGCTCCCAGAGCAGACAAAACCCCAGAGGAATTCCCTTTCCTGAACACCATTCCCACTCATCTTCTCAAAGCAGTGGCAACACGGAGTTCGATGCAGCCTAATTATCCCAATAAGCAGATTTTACAGTCAGCACATAGTTCTCAGCTGCTGTGGCTGCACTGTTACCAGTACCAGAGCTGGCATGTCTCAAGCTTGCTTGGGTATATTTGTACTACATGGTAGTGTGTACATACTCTTGCTGAACTTGCCAGAGAGCACTCTAATCCTTTCGTTCAAATCCCGATTAAGCAAGCTCTGTAGGTTGACTCTTCTACCCTCACTGAACTCCACTGATATTAATAGGATGTGCTTGGTGTAGAAATAACGGGCGCTTTTCAGAACCTGGGCCCTAAATCTGCTACTTTCTACCGATCCCAATGCAGATTTTATGAAACTCAGAAAGCCGACAGGCTTGCCTCCCATGGGGTCTTGTCTAAAGAGGGAGAGGCAATTTTTTCTTGAAGAAATAATACTGAGAGCACAAATGCGAGCTCTCTGTGAAGGAAGGTGATAGGAAGCATAGCAAGAGACCCACTTTGCTAAATCATGAGCTTTTCAATGACATTGAAACTTAGAAAGGAATCTTACAAGTGGAAGCTTGGCCATATTACTGAGGCGGAATGAGAGTACAGTGTGCATTCAAGGACACAAATCAGAAAGGCCAAGGCATAAATGGGGAGGCAGCTAGAAGAGGTAGAGATTTTTTTTTTTTCTATAAGTATGTTAGATATAGGAGGAAGACCAAGGACAGTGTAGGACCCTTACTGAATCAAGGAGGGAAGGATGATTCAAAATGGACAATGAAGAGAAGGATGAATTATTTAATGACCTTTCTTTTTCATTTCAGTTTGATTTTACTTTATTAGCAAAAATTGTAAAAAAAGGAGAGCTATATTGTTGCAAAACAAGCTACTAGCATAGCGATATGCAGAAGCATCACAGACACGGGTAGGGAAGCGATTCTTCCACCCGGTTCAGTGCTACCGAGGCCTCACCTGTAGCTCTGTATCAACATTGTTCACATCTTTATTGAAGTGTGGAGTGCAAAACTGAAGAGAGGCCCGAGCCAGAAAAAATGATTAGAGGTCTAGAAAACCTCTGTGACATATGATGGAAGGTTGGATGATTTGGATTATTTCATCGAAAGAAAAGACTGAAGGGGAATTGGATACCCGTCTTCAAATAAATACAGGCTTGTTACAAAGAAAGAAGCGATCAACTATTCTCCGTTCAGAGGGAAGTGGACAAGTGGGCTTAAAATTGTAACATGGAATATCTTGGTTAGATATGAGGAAGATCTTTCTAATTGTGCGCTGGTTGAGCACTGAGCAGATTATCTAGAGAGATTGTAGAACCTCCATCACTGGAAAGGATTAAGTGGAAGATGTGGCTAGATAAGTGGCTGAAAAATGCAGTTAGATAAGTGTTTCTTTAGGCAGGGATGATCATGCCTGGCACAGGGGACTGGATGAGAGAGAAAGAGAGAGAAAAAAAGAAAAAAAAAAAAAAAAAAAAAGGAGAGGGCACACGAAAGAGAGAGCCTACTCTCTTCAGATGAGGTCCACTATCATTTTCACAATAGCAGAGCTAGAGGAGCAGCTCTTTATGGCAAAATGGCACTACCCCTTTTTGGATGGAGAAGGGCCTGGAAGAACTGGAGCTCAGTTAAGGATTTAACTCTTCCTAATAGTAGCATTCAGTACAGGTGTCACTGATAGAAAGGAGATTCAGACCAAAGCATAAAGAGAGGGGGAAAAATAGTTCTAAATGGTTTATTACCACCAAAGGATGTACTAATCCACAACTTTGAATTTTACACTGTCTAGAATGAGGTAACAGCAAGAAGGTCATTTCAATAAACCTGGGACAATCATTGATATATTAGCACAATGATATTTACCTAGGAAAATTAGCAGGCAAGTTTAAAATACAGATTATTTGGAATGAGTTGGTCTGAAATAGAGTCTTTTTATTATTGCCATGACAGGACTTCCTGTTCTGCACAGATGGCTTTGTCAGTCATACTCTAACAGAGCTTTTCTTATAGCTCTCTAGCAGCCCATCTGCTAGGGTTATTATTCTTTTGTCACAAAGGAAATAACAATTCTTCCTAAGGCACAAGGAAGGATGAAGGTGGCATTTTTTAATATATTTTTTTTAAAGCTGGCTCCTCATTTTTAATTACATTATATTTCTTAGCCTAATACAGCAGAAAGTCTGCAGGTGTAAAGAAAGATAATCCAGGCCCACACACAGTGTGTACGTGTGCATTGTTCGTTCAATATTAGTATTGGAGCACAAATCCAAAGCCACCCTGAGAAAGAACAATGACTTTTTTTTTTTAATAAATATATATCCTTTTTCAGCTAGGAATATTACGTTTATTAGGAAATCATAGTTCTCGCGTGTAAAAAAAAAAAACAAAACAAAACAAAAACCCCCAAACTTCTCAGGTGATGTTTTTCTTCCCACATTGTGCTAATGCTAACACCTTATAAGAAAATATTTGAATGCCTTCACGGGACTCTTCTTTTCACCTACATTATGTATCAAGTTTTCAAACAGAGCATAAAACAGAGTAAAACAATAAACTCTAACTACAGCAACACTACCAGCTGGAACATACAATTACAGCATTTGGAAGCTGCAGCTAAAACTCGTTGCTTCCTACTGTGATCTACGGGAAACAGCACAAAAAAATAGTATAGTCACAAAAGACAATCACATTTACTCTGGGATGGGAGCCCAGTTTGGCAATGCATGGTCAATGTGTGAGTCAAAGACATCCTGTTGTGAGGGTTGGGAAAGAGGGGGAAGCTAATTTACTTGAGTCATGGAACATACAAAAAGGTGAGTTATTCGAGGTTCTTCCACACGTGAGCTCTTCTCTGCATAGGATAGAAAGAGGAGCATATAGTTTACAGCATCCTGATGCAGAAGATAGGCCCAACCACGGTTTATATCAGCCACTTGTCTACTTTAAGTTGTGCTATTAGAATAGTTAAGCACTGGAACAGCTTACCTTGAGAGATTGTAAAGCCTCCATCATTGGTGTAAGGACCTAATCAGCACCAATATGAGCACCCCCTTTTATTCCTGGCTCTTCCCCCTTCCATAGGATAAGGTCTGCTGTTATCCTGCGTATGCCACCAAAGAGTTCCCCTTGGTTTGCATCATACCCCCACAGTCCTTTCATCACCCCCAGCCCATTTTATCTGTGAGACATAGGGTCTTACCCTAATCCACAGGCCTAAATGCCCAAATTTGGGTAAATAATCTAGACTTTACTAGCCTTTGTTCCACCATTTTCTCTAGACCTTAAATTAGAGTCCTTTTCTTAACCAGCACAAATCCTCAATACTCCTTCCTTGCTTGACAAGCTCCCTCTCTGCTCTCCCTCCAAAACACCTCTTAGTCTGTGGCTCAATTGTCTCCACCTGCTGCCTGATTTGGTCTAGGCTCCAGCTGTTGCTAGTTGGGTGCTTGGTCACAGCTGGGAGAAGTGATTTGGCCCTGCAGCAACCTTTCCCAGGACGTTGCTATGGGGACTATGTAATCCAATACTCCCTGCAATAGAGAGATTCTCTGCTGGGCATCTTTAGCCAAATTATTTCCCCTTTGCATCACCTGATGAGTGCAAAAGTTCTATAACTATGTATAGACCCAATGGCCTAAATGGAAGAACCCCCCTAAATTAATGGCTCTCAATCATCTTGGAATTGAGACACCCTTCTATAACTTCTGTGAGTTGAGTGGCACCCAATTTCAAAAACTAATTTAAATATTGCAGTGCTTACCTCCTTGCAGAGGGGATGCATAGTGGGTGAGGAAGGGGATCATTCAGGCTAGGACAAGCCTGAGCCCTCATTTATCTACTTATCTCCTCATACCTTGTGGCACTTCTCAAAAGATCTGGCACCACCCCAGGCTGCCCAGGCACCCTAGTTGAGAATCACTACTCCCAAGGAATAGGAATGTGGCAGGAAAATAAAACTCACAGTAAACTGGGAAACAACCCAGGCCTCATTACATGTCTAATATGTTTAGTGAACAAACTCATGGTGTACAACAGGTATATCTGCCTGTCTGGAATTGGCATCCAGTGTCTACAACCTGCAGAAACAAATTCTTAAGATTCATAACTTCAGAAATCTCAGCTGTGACATATCCTCTGGGCAAGATTAGAGAGAAACAGCATGGTCTAATATTTCTGCAGCAAGAAATTCTGCTTGGTATTATGTACTGCTCAATTGCTGTCCTCATTAGATAAATGGGAACAGAGGTACAGATCTCAACTCTAATTCAAGGCACCAAGAGGGCAGATTCTTCAGTTCAATGAGAAATGAACAGTGACCTGAAAAGATACCTTTCAGTGATTTTTTTTTCTCCATGCCAACACAGCTTCAAAGGCGACAGACCTAAGTACACCAGCACAGAAAGTGAGAGAGGTCAAAATGTTTCACTTGCAGATGAAAGTAATCTTTAGTGGGCCAGTCATATTTAGTAGGCAATTTATAAACTAAGTTGATATCACAGTTCAAGTATCTACTGAAAATGTACTGCAGTCTTTTACTGCTGCTGGCCTAATTTAGGGTAAGTCTTCTTAGCAGGGAAATAGAGGACAGCTCTGCTAGAATCCATATTCCTACCCCAACTTTTTGTACCATAACTATTGGGAATGGTAAAGCTGATTTAACCTGCAGGGCCAAATCCTTCAGGTTATGCTCATAAAAATTTGCATGTACCTAAATTTCATTATGCATCTGAGTAAAATGGCAGGATTTAGTCCTTAGTCTTCTATAAAGAGAAAGGAAGCCATTGAAGTTTTCTGAAAGATACTGAGCACTACTACTAGCTCTAAATACAAATTTGTACTATGTCTAAGTACAAATTGCATACCAACATATACTGTTTTAAAGTAGTGCATTGAAATTCAAAATCTGTTTGAATTGAGCTTTTAAGTATTGCTCAGCCAATAATATTATGATCTCTGTGATTTCTCTCAGGTACTTATGTATGGTTCCTTTTTTACTAGAGTTTCTGAGCACCTTACTAGCTTTAAAAAAACATATTTATCTTCACAATATGTCTGTGAGATAGGAAAGTGCTATTATCCTCAAAGAAATGGAATAGGTTAAAAATATTTGTTGCCTAAAGATGCAGATTTTCCCAAAGGGATATTCTAAAACAAGTACCTGCCTAAGGTACATATGAAATCATACTAATCCAGGTTTTTAAGTCCTGTGCTAGTGTTTTAACCAGTGAATCATCTTTGTACATGTAGTTCAACCACAGTTTAGTAGGAATAAGGAGCCTAATATGTGAATAACTACTGTATTTACTCAAAGATAAGACAACCTTGAATATAAGACAACCCCACACTACTTAGATTCTATATATGGAAAATTTATAAATTTGTTATAGTTGTACAGATATAGAGTCTGATTCTTGGAAGTTTGCCTTAAATTTGTCCCCCTCCCACTACTGCAGTAGGAAATCTGGGGGATCAGGTAACCCCTTTATCCTCGGTCTCATCTTCTTCCCCTTGCAGCCCCTTCCCCTGACCCTTAGTGTCAGACCATGCTCTCCCTGAGCACAAGGAAGTGAGGAGCACATTTGAAAACACGGGCTATGTACTATGGGTACCTATGGACTTAGTTCATCCAGAACTGATATGTTTTACCTTTTTTGAAACTGCTGCAAGTTTTAGCACAGGTACTCTATAAACACACTTTTAAGTAGCACTTTTGTGCCTACTTATACATAGGAAAACTATGCACACTATTAGTCTAAAGCCAAAAGGCACCAAGATTTACCATAGAGTTCATTGGTCTGGGCCCCAGCAGAGTAAAGAGCATCTCAAGCCATGATGACACCCACAGCTATCAATGTCAAAGCAGCCATAACTCCAACTATGGTATGATTGCATAGAGGCTTCAATTTTAAGAAAGAAGACTGGAGAGGCTTTTCTGAAGACCTTGGGGAAAAAAAAGAAAGAAACACATCGAACCAGTCGAGTATAACAATAACCTCTTCATAAATGAACTGTGCAAAACCTTCAAGAGGTTTTCAAGAGGAGGATGCACCTTGAGGATGCAGAACTGAGCATATACAAGGGTGTATTCCCATGCAAGCAACCAAACCAAAAAATACCAGCAAATGGTTTCAAAGAGATCCCTTCTCAGAAGCCACTATTGTGCCAGGGACGGCACCAAACTAACAAGCTCCAAGAAAGACAACAGAAATGGAAAGAATTGATCAAAAGAATTGGTATGACCCACACTAGCAGAAAAACATGGTTAACCACTTGGAAACTGAGTAATGACCCCAAGAAAGTAGAGCAATGCCACAACATCACAGCCAATCAGGTGGCTCACCAGCTTCTGCTCAATGATAAAGCTTTGAACAAACAGGCTAAAATATGGATTAGATGGCAAACTGATTTGAAGGGAAATCATTTTAGCACGTCATACACAATGGATGACCTTGACGCTAGAAGTCACTTGAAGAATGGCAAAGCAGGTCGACTTGATGACATATGCATGCAGCAGATCAAGCACTTTGGTTCCACAACCAAGTTATGAATATTACACCTTTTAACAATTGCTCATCAGCCCTTAAAATACCTACACTATGGCGACATAAAGAGTATGGCAACCCACACAGAGTAACACGAGAAGCTTCCTATTTGCTGAGGAACTATGCATAATGTCGCAAGAAAATGACTTTCCCACTGTTGAGAACTGACTGACATATGCACTGAAAAACCTCTCAAATTACTACAATAAGAACCAGCTTCACACAAACCCAACCAAAATGCAGGTCAGAGAAGAAGACCTCACAGATAAACACTGCTCAGTATATGTATATACTTCATATACCACCCCCCCCACAAAGGTTCCACGTGATAATTAGCCTCACACTTATAACTAGAACTAGGTATTCTTGTCACGAGTCCTGAGATCCTCCAAAAATGTATATGCAGATGAGGCAAGGGCAACCCAGTCCAGCTCTACCTTCTGGAGGGCAGGGCCACACTAATCATATGTGACAGGCTGAGAGAAGGGGCAAAAGAGAAATTCTGAGTGAACTGTTTGGGGCCTTTTTTTGTGATGTTTTCTACACATATAAGGCTGGCGAAGAAACAGGAATAATTGGAAATGGGAAAAAAAAGGCACAGCTTAGCTGTGGGAGTGAAGAGGAAATCAGAAAATATGTCAAGTAGTGGCTCACCATGACTTGAAAAAGAGTCTGAGTGCAATGGGCACTACTATATATCTTATTCAGATAGGCAGCACCAACCTGTCTTTGTAGTAGGCTTCCATCAGTATGTTTGGCTAATATGGGCCATGTTTTATAGTCATAGTTAGAGTTGGTTCCATTTAATCAAGGTTTCTGTTACTGAGCACACGCTGCTTTTGGTAGCAGTTTACTGATAGACAATGTATTTGATGATGTTTCCTTCAATGTAAATGTAAGACTAGGATCTTTTTTCTCCATGCTGATGGGGCAGGAGGAAATCTTGTCTTATATTTGAATAAATATGGTACTAATTCTCACTACTCCACTGGATAAAACTAGATTATTATGTGAGAGATCTGGCAGAGTAGACATTTCTCACTTTAAAAGCTATTAATTGGTTTTAAAAGCTATTCATATTTTAACACCTCAGTGTTATGATTTAGGGGGTTGGGGATCCTGTCTAAGTTGGGACCTATTTTGTGATTTGAAATAAAAGTTCACCTCTAGCTTACTACATAGCTGTAAGGTGCGTTGATTCTGGATTTGGCTTTGAGCTCCCTATTCAGAATACAGTGATTGAATATAATATAATTTTGCTAACTAATGAAAATGAATGGAGCTTAATGTTAGTTTTATTTTTTAGTAGCTCAGAGCGAGTCCTGCATTGTCTTGATCTTCACTTTTTTGTTGCTAAAGCTTGCAAGTGAAATGTATCCTTTGACAGTACAATGCATCCTCTTGAACTTGGCGTCTCAGAGCTTTGCTTTTGTCTGCCACAATGGGTGTTAGTTCTGTCCTAACGCAAAAGGGCTCCTTGCCTCTTTAGCAGTACAATCTTCCATTTGCTTGGTAGCATTATAAGTTGCAGAGGGCAACAGCTTTTCTTTGCATCTGAGAATTATTTTGTGAAAACAGAGTTCCACAAGGAAAATTCAGCTGCCAAAAATCCCATAAAACAAGACAGTCTTTAACAATTTACAGATCCACCCAAATAGAGACTAAGCTGTTAAAGAATATGAAGTGGATGCTCTGTGCGCGTCGATAAAAGCATTAACTTCCTGGACTATTATTTGGGATAGGAAGAGTTCTGATATTGTGGTCATCTATCTCTCCCAAGCCGAGCTCTTATAAATGCTGTATTTCTTGTTGAGACATAAGGAGTGCTGCAAGCAAAATATACAAGTAAAATAAAAAATATCTTTGCACTAGTGTCATCTTTGGGAATTTAATATAGAAAAAAGAATGGAATGAAATGCTCTGAAAGTCTCCTGTGAAACAGTCACCTCATGAGCCAAAACCAGGAAGCATTTTGATTTACTAAGATTCTCCTACTGATTCAATGTCTTGTTATTTTACTTAAATGTGCATACTCTTATTTTTAAAAATGGTGTAACTGTGCATGTGTGCACGCGCGCGCGTGCACACACACACACACACACACACACACACTGTGCTTCACGGGGAGGCCAGGGGAAGGCAGGTGGGGGTCTATCCAAATTTACAAGAACTACAGTGTGATTAGCTATCTTTCTATTGTTCTATTTCCTGAGAGTCTCACTTTTCTTGGTCCTTAAAGAATGATCTGGTCTTTCCGTACTGGAAGTTCCCTACTTTAACAAGGCAAGGAGAAAAATTGAATGCCACCATTAACAGCTCTTTGCACAGATGTGAGTCAGATTGAACTTTGGTGTCTCATCAAAACCTTTTCCGCCATCTGCCAGTAATGGTTGTGGAACTCCATAAACCTTTCAACATTTCCTATTTACATATATGCAGCACTGAAACTCAAACTTCCAGAGATGCATCATGACAACTAACCTACTTTTGGTTTGTCAATGCCCTTGTTCTTTCTCCTTCTCCTTTCCCACAGTTTGCAGCAACAATTCACTTCTTTTCACATATGTAGGTCCTCTAGTCTGCCAAACTCCAACTTACGTTTCAGAAGTAATAGAAGAACAGTGTGTGAAACTATTAAAGCTTGGTGCTCAAAATGATCTCTAGCTGCCTACTCAGCACTGATGTCTTGAACTCTTTATTGCTGTTTGAAAGGACAGAGAGCACCTGAGTGATTACAGCTAGGAATTAGGGTTCCTTTCTGAGGAATTTCATATCTTGAGGTTTTGAAAACAGATTGGGGCTAGTATGTCACTCTGTATCACATCTTTCCCTGTTCATGGATATTACACAGTGAGCAGAGTTGTTAAGGAGTCTCATCAGGAGTCAGCACTGACCTATGATGTTTTTTACTGGTTATTTCAAGATCATGGTTATTCTGGGAGTTGAAGGAAAGCAGAATATAAACCCAGCCATTTTCCCAATGTGGAGAGAGATCTGGGAGTCTTTACTGGGCAGCCTCAAACCTGGCTGCTGTTTGTAACTGAGTTCACGCTCCAGGGGTGGGTGGCACACCTCCTGGTAGCCACCTAACCCTTACCTTGCTCCAACTCTAAGGCACCCTTCCTCGACAGAAGTCAGTGAAAATGGAAATGGAGGCATCAGGGGGTGCGGGGCAGGCTGGGGTTGTGGGGGGTAAGGCGGATGTAGCAGTGTAGGTAAAACTGCTGAAGTACCTGGGGAGTCAGATGTT
>NW_005841875.1:640354-640744 GCF_000455745.1 Alligator sinensis
ATGTCATAAATCCAATGTCTTTATTGAGTCCATGAGTTTCTGTACCTAGGAGATTTTGTGTTTTGAGCTGTAAGGAGTTGGCTTCTTGTGATGGGGTTAGGTTAGCAAGGTTCAGTGCTTGTTTGAATTTACAAATCACTTTTCACAGCCAGGCCTATGAACTTCACTTCATCAGCCTCCTAGGTAGTAGGTACAGAAACTCATGGACTTAATATAGATATTGGGATTCTGACACACTACAACCTGCCAGACATCTGACTCCCGAGGTACCTCTCCACTTTTACCTGTGCTGCTATATCCCCCTTCCTCCCCACCCCAGCCTGCCCCTCACCCCCTGACACCTCCATTTCCATTTTCACTGACTGGCTTTCTTGCCTGCATTGCATGCCA
>NW_005841875.1:642370-644025 GCF_000455745.1 Alligator sinensis
ATTGACTCTCACTGACTTCAGTAAAGCAGCTGCAGAAGGTGAAGCTTGCTTACACCAGTGAGAGTCTCCCAGCTGCAACTGAAGCTCGGGAGCAGTATGATAAATCAAAGCACTGCATCACTCGGGCATGGCAAAGGGGAACTACTGTGCTGATTGTGAAACTGCTGGATCTAGTATAAATGCAAAGTTCCCTTTGAAACAAGCCCCCAAAAAGCAGTGGGGAAAGCAGGGTGGGGGGCATGTTGGGAGGAATATGGAGTATTAGCAGAAGGGGTGGGTAAGGGGAGACCAGCTGTGAGCATTTTAAGGACAGGAAATGCAATCTGAGTTCCTATGAAGTAGCTTACTGTGCAGGGCAGGAAACAGATTGGTGATGAGAGTGAGCAATTATTCTTGTTGTGTGTAGAAGTTTTTTTCCCCTGCCACATAAAAGGCTGCCAGTTAGGAACTGGGAAGGTAACTATTTACAATGGATGGTTTCGTTGCCAAATATTTATGTGCTGCTGTGTTTTTCTGGGGTCATTCACCTGAGTTTCTTGCTGCTGTTGCACTGAAATGTATAGATCAGGGAGGAAAATAATTCTATCCTGACCTTTTCTGGAATGAATAACAATGAGCCAAGTGTCCATTATCCAGCTATTTGAATGGTGCTATTTCGGACAATGCTACCACATCGCGCCCTGAACTGAGCCCTCTGAGGGACATTCAGAGCTGAAGGCACTGCACTAGATCTACTTCATGCTGTACCATTCAAGACCAAGGGTGGTCTAATGTCTCGTGTACTTATGATGTTGTGGTCTCTTAGCTGTGTTGGGATGAGCAGGCTGCTGGTCCCTTTAGCATTGTGCATATTTTCATTCATGTTTGATTTGTCAAAATGATTCTGGAGATGTTTCCAGTATCAGTAATACTGGTTTTCCTGAATGAGGAGGTCACAGAGTTGGGTGGTTTCCCTGGCACCGTTCTCACTGTGCCTTCTAGAGGTAGCAGAGAGAGCCTACAACTTTTCTCGGTATCCTGAGGGGGGACCTGGTGGCTGCCTACAAACTCATCAGGGGAGATCAACAGCAAATAGGAAGAGCCCTTTTCTCCCCAGCACCACCTGGGGTGATGAGGAACAATGGTAATAAGCTGATGGAGAATAGGTTTAGGTTAGAGATCAGGAGGCAATATTTTACAGTTAGGGTGGCCAAAATCTGGAACCAGCTTCCCAGGGAAGTGGTCCTCTCCCCTACCTTGGGCAAATTCAAGAGGAGGTTGGACGATCACCTGTCTGGGGTCTTGTGAACCCAGCAGTCATTCATGCCTGTGGCAGGGGAGAAGGCTTGATGATCTGGTCAGGTCCCACCTGACCCTAGCTACTACTACTACTATGAAACTACTAAGCCTCAGGCCTATCAAAGATGTGATGGGTCTGGGCTTTCTGCAGCCAGGACTCTGTGTGTATGTGTGGTAGCTGGAGGTTATGGTGTCTCCTGCCCACCTTTCACCAGGGGGACCCTTGGTCCTGGCATTTCCTGGGGCTGCCGCACCGCCAGCAGTCCCACCAGATTCCCTGACCCTGGCAGAGTGCAGTTTTAGTGGTCATGCCCAGGACCTGGGTTCTCCTCCTTCCCCATAGCCCCAGCCCATATCTCCAAGTTCGTCTTGGCCTG
>NW_005841875.1:644035-661202 GCF_000455745.1 Alligator sinensis
TTCTTCCCTTGCTGACTGGTGGTGCAGTGAGTGCCCCCTCCAGCTCTGCGAGTGGGGCATTAAATAGCTTTTAAAAAATGAAAAAAGGAAATAGCAACTGTCAGACCCCAAGGCAGAAAGCAGGCCAGTTTAAACAATGCTGCCTTTTATGCTGGTTTTCCACCGCTCCCCCAGAGCACTGGGATTGGAAGGGACTTCAGGGAAGTATCACAGTCACTGGCCAGCTACACAGTCAATATGAGAGCAGTCCTTCCCCCTCCCTTACTTTCTGTTTCCCTGCAGGCAAGCCCAGCTTCCGCTTTGAAACTCGAAACATTTCAAAACATTTCAACTGCCCTCATTTCGTTTCGAGACTGTTCCAAAGCCCTTTGTTTCATTTTGATTTTGCTGTTTCAAGCTCAAAATGAGTCGAAACAGTGTTGAAACGAAACAGGCAGCAAAATTTCACACAGCTCTACTGGCCATGTGCATATGCATGCACAGACATACATGGTATCCCCTGCCTCTAATTGCCCTCTCCCCACTCCTGCCAGCGGACTGGAGCAAAATCCTGGACACTGGTTCAGATTTCAAAAACCTGCCAGGACAGAGATTGGAATATCCAAAAAGAGGACGGATGTTTGGTAACCCAACTGTTCCCTGGCAGCCCATAATAGGTAGCTTTCCCTGCCTGAGGCTCTCTCTATTGCTCCTTCACCCTTAAAGTAATAGGAGCCTTCGGCTCTCTGTTACACTGTTCCTTGGTCTTTACAGGCAGGCTCCAAAAATGCAATGGCAAGGCATGGTCTCAGAATTGCCAGATCTTGTAACTTTTTTGCACGGAATATTATAAGGGTAGCTTTGCCTAATGTCGAGGCAGAGGGGATCTAGAACCCAGAAACGACAATGGCCAAATCCTGAAGGATGTTTCAAAGGATGAGGAAATAGGCAGGAAAAGGGTTTCAGAGATTTCTAATTGTCCATGGATCTTTCTCTCTCATGTGTTTTCTAAAGGAGATAAAGAATGGATTGAAAATCTCTCCTGAAAATGAATTTTATGGCATCAATCAGCACATATCCCCAAAGGGCTGACATATCAATCAGCATACCGAGGGTGATGGAGTACTAGAGACAGCTGGATTTAGCAGCTGCCATGTCTCTATGGGCTCTGTACCATTCTGGAACCTAGGACAGTTGAATGATGGGATCCCACTCCCAAGAAGAGGTGCCTGACAGCCACGGGGCATGCCTACGCCATGACAGTGCTTTGAAAGTGTGCAGATGTAGTGGGCTTGGGGTGCTGAGGTCAGGGCATGGTGCCTCCCTGGTGTAAATCTACCCTCAATGAGTGAGACTAGAATCCAAAGAAAAGCAGACAAGGTTCCTTGGTAAATGTGATTATATTTTATTAGGCCTACTAAATAATCAGAAAAATTGTTCTTTGCAAGCTTCTGGGCACAAACACCCTTCTTCAGGCAGAGGGAGAGTCTGCTGGTGTTATGTGTTCTCCATGACTCTCCCTCTGCCTGAAGAAGGGTGTTTGTGCCCGAAAGCTTGCAAAGGACAATTTTCCAACTATTTAGTTGGTCTAATAAAAGATATCACGTTTACCCAAAGAACCTCGTCTGCCTGTGTCCTTAGACCAACACGCCTACACCAATAACCCTGTAGCTTACAAGCACATGGATCCTGGGGAGCATCCGGCTGGGACAGCTCAAGTAGAGCTGACAGCATAATTACAAATAGATCAAATGCAGTTATGTAGGATTAGAGGATTAACATCTTCAATGAAGGGATCCAGGGGACCCTGATGGGAATAGCTGTTCGCAGGGAATTCCAATGTTTTGATAAAAGCTGTTTCCCCTCAGAACAAAAAGCCCAAATCCCAAGGTTTCTCTCTCAAAAATCCAACCAAAATACAGCAAAGAAACAAACCAACAAGAGCAACAAAACAAACACAGGATTCTCAAATTCTATTTGGACGATATTAATTACGTCTACATAGAAAAAAGTCTAGCAGAAAATCAAACCAGTGTTTATACTTCGTTAGAACAAATGATTTCAACTCTACTGTCCTCCCTGCCACCCCCTTGGCCCTCAAATCTTTTCCTCTCCCTCTTCCCCCCCAAAAAAAAAGTGATTGAAAAGGACTCATCGCTGAGAAGTGTTTTCCATTTGACAAAACTTTACTTTTTGACAGAAAGCTGCTCTGTTGATTTTCTTTCAATTAGTTCTTCAGCACAGCAATGTGGAGAAAAAAGCCCTGACAGCAGAACATCTTAATATGACATTAATTGGCTAATTGACAAACAAAGTACAGAAGGTTTGGGGCTCTTTTTTTTTTCCTGATGGAGGAATTGTACAAATGCTGCTATGAAAAAAGGCTGTATTTTATGTCTAAGCTAATTGCATATGTTTCCTAGGTTTCACTTATGGAATAATTCACTCATGAATTACTTAGCCATTCTGGGAAACTGATCTTTAAAAAATAATGAACACTTCCTGAGCAATTAATCATTCACATGACATAAGCTGTCATAGTACAACCATGTTTACTGGGTAAATATCTGGAAGCATTATTTAGTCTTCTTTCTGTTTAGCGTGCTCACTGAAGGGCCTGTCTTCTTTTCAGTAGGAGCGGAGTAGGTATAAGACATACCTTTACTTCCTTGTGTTGGTGTGCCATGCTGCTTCCTACTTACTTCATACATGGAAAGATGATAGGACATCAATTGCACTGTCAAGATACATGCTGACCTAGTTACATTCGTGTGTCAGGCAGTCGAATTCCTCCCAAGGACAGTGCAAAGACCAGAATGGGCTCCCAAGTGAGGTGGTGCTCTCTCCTACCTTGGGCGTCTTCAAGAGAAGGCTGGACAGATATTTGCCTGGGGTATTATGATCCCAGCATCCATTCCTGCCCGGGGCAGGGGTTGGACTTGATCTGTTTAGGTCTCTTCCGACCCTAAGTACTATGATACTATGATAAAGTGAGTGAATCATAATCCCCCTGCAAGGCTGTTCCAGGAGTAGTGAAGGTATGGTTCAGACAACCAATGCATGACCCAGCCTCATTTGACAAACCACTGAAGTCAGTGGGGCTATTCAGAGGAAGATACTACTGTCTGAGGAAGGGAAAACAGAATTTGGCCCTAAGGAAAGTCAGCATCATCTCCACTTTCCATGGGGAATATAGAGAAGGGCACAGAGGGGGAGTGACTAGTGTAAGATCACACAAGTCCGCATCCGTCAGGGAGACACTTCCTGATTCCCATCCAGGACTAGGCCTTTTGGAAAGAATATTACAATAGGAGTCATGCTCTTTTGGGGAAAGAACAAAAATGGCTTTTCTCTATTATGGAAACCAATGTTAATCTCAACAGGAATTGAACACTAAACAACAAACATGTTAGCCAACTGTTAGATCTCCACGGTAGCTGATATATTCAATTTAAAAGGGCAGTAGGTAGAGACCTGATCTTGTTCTCTCTATATCAATTTGACAGTGGTGCAAGTACATTAACTTTAATGGAATTAGTCCAGGTGTACTTTGGGGTAACAAAAGGAAAAAAAAATACTGGTAGCCATTTATATTGCTTACATAATATTGCACTTGGGGATATATCTCAGCTGGAAGAGACCTCGCTCGTTATAAGATTAAACTTGCAACATTTTAGACTTGTCTCCAGCTGGTCACTTCAAATATTTATTATTTTTTTCTGGTTGTTGAAGGCAGCTGAGGAATTGATGTCATCAAAAATGAGGGGGAGCAACGGCGATGACTGTATCTTCATTTGAAGCATTCCAGCAGATTTTCAGCAGGCCCAAATTTTATTTGCAACAAATGAATTGGAAATTGCAATGTGCCAAGTGATGCCTGGCAGTGGTACAATTGTTAACATAAAGGAGGCATATCAAAGGAACTCATTTTGGATGGGATTTGGGGATTAAATAAATTTGGCAATCCCAATCTTATTTCCACATTAAAATACATGAATAATTTACTCTCATGGCGCTCTGGGCCATACAGAGTCTATATAATCCCACAAGTGACAGTGGTGTGGAAGTGAAGACCTTTCCGTTACCTTCACACTTCTTCTCAGTCCTTCTCTGTGCCCCAGAAACTTCCTGGCAAAGAAGACAGGTCTTTCACCTGAAGACTAACAAATTCAGGCCTTACTAAATTACTCCCACACCAGGGAAGTCTGAAATTCAATATCTGTCATGGAGTAAATATACAAATGATCATATCAACCCCAAACTAACTTATATTGCATGTAACTCTGAACATGGGTCAGCATTAGCAGGTTTTCACTAGCTATGCACAGGTATCAACCGAGGAGATTTTTTTACTATTATAATAGTTGAGCAAAGAAACTTCTCCTTGAGTACCATTACAATCCTGCAGTCTTAAGTGCCAAGAAGGAGACAGAGCATTCATCCGAGAAAAATATTTTCACGTCTCTTTTCCCGACCATGCAGAAATGAAAAAGCAATCGTTTTAAATTCTTTTGTAAAATGTCATGAATCTCTGCTTGTGTTGAGAGTCTTTGTTTCTTTTGGTATGAAGTATAATGCACTTTGAGATCCCTTGATTGTGAAAGAGCTCGGTTGATTCAATGGTCCAAACTATATAAATGACTGCTTCGGGTACCTGTGGCTTAGGTTTACCAAAAGAATTAATATGAAAAGTATAAATTGGCAAAGTAGGCATTACTAAAAGATGCTGCAGAAACAGTAGCAACCTTATAATTCAAAAAACTATTTCTATAATATCTAGCAAATATACTTTTCCAGGTACAGTGATTACCTGCATAGCAAAATGTTTGCATTCTTACCCGCTCTGAGTAACATCACTACTCCATGGTGGTTCAGTCTAATGCTGTATAAAATCTTTCCCAATATAATGTTGTAAAAAATAATTGTCTCTTCTGCTTAAGTTGTGGCACCTAAGGATGAGTTAAGTTATATAGAGTAATACAAAAACATTGCAGAGGAATTAGTGAGAAATAATTCCACTGGCGGCATTTACCAACACAAAGTGCCTCAGCGCAACCCATTTTCTACTCACAAGGCTCCCAACCAATGTTGAGTTTCAAATACAGAGAACAATTAGGATGGGTAATGTTCTCATCTGCGTTTTACATTTTGCAGCTATTAATGCTGCTATTGGGGAAAAAAAAAGATTTTAGTACCATGAGCCATGTTTCCACATGCATCTATAGTGGATGGAAATGAAAGCACTTTAGAAAAAAGAGTCATTACAAATCATTTTGCTCTTAAATTGTCTCTAGTCACAATATCAGCAGAGTTCCTGCTCCAGACACCTCTGAAGGTTTTTCTAATCCCCTCAACCTCTAATTAATCTTACATTTTCCTTCTCCCCCCAGGAAGTAACTGAGGGCATAGAGAGGGTCGGATCCCAACTAGGGTCATCTCCACCAGCTGAGGACCTGATTAAAAAACTCAAAATGGATAATTAATTTCTTTCATCCTGGAGGCTGCTTTTTGCTGAGCTCAGCCAACACCTACCGCATAAGAAGGAGGCGCAGCAATGTCACCTCCCAGGACATTTCAGGATGTCATAACCCAGATCAATGAACTAGATTTGGGTTGTATCTGTGATGTTTTATTTGTCCTATAAATGAACCCCAGTATTTTCCCTCTGTGCCTTAGTATACAAACTATGAATAAATGCATGTTTTGTCATAGGGGATTATAAAAAGCATATTGTTTCAGCCCGTTGACATATGAAGCATAGCTCTGTGACCTTAACTTCAGACTATGGAGTAAGAGCCGGCAAGTGTGGTGGACAGGATCACTAATGCCACACAATGAATTTCAGTGAGATTTAACAATTTGATGCAGCCGCCAAAGGACCTGCTTGTGAAATGAAGCAGATCCCAAAGTACTAATAAGTGACACAATGAATAAATGTCATAGGCATGCATTCAATTGGGCAGCAATGAGAATGAAGAATTTCAGTTTGCTACTGTTTTAATTAGTCCATCAATGATGTATTTCAGGATAGAAATGAGAACTCAGGGGCTTTCTCCTTGGAAGTTTCTTAGCATGGTATTCCCCTCTTAAGGCAATTTAATTCACGAACCTCCCATACATCCCCTCTCCATAAGGGCACGTGTTCATAGTTCACTTGGCTTCAGTTGCTCTACTCTTGCTGTGCTATTCGCTCTTCAGATGACCCAAACTGCAATAATGAACACAAAAACGACCGCATGATGAAATAACCATTTTATTTACTGCAAGAAACTTTTTAAGACGTGTTTTTATCCTTATAGCAGGTAAACGGGGATGTGTTGTTTGGCTATGGTTAGACTATTGTCTTTGCTCACTTGTTTTTTCCTGGAACAAAATCTGAGGAATAAAGCAAGTGTCCTTCAACAAAGACATTTTGGCTGGAACACCACATTAGGACTCAACCACAAGAGACGACCAGAGTGGCCTCCTTTCTAGTCCCATCTGCTTCCTAATATCTCATATAGCACAACCTTGCCGTCTGTACCGGGGAACATCCCAAGATGAAAGTAAACAGCAGAAGAGTGATGCCACCTTTCCAAAGTGCCCGTAGCATTCAGAAGCCTTGAAAAACACACCTGCTGAGCAACATCCAGATTGTTCTCAGACGGTTTGGCAATGGTGCTGATGACACACTCAGTCCTCTCATGTCAGCCCTGTACTGAGAATACTTCAAATCCAGATTTGCTTGGAGCATTAATTGGCCTTGAGATGAAGCAGCTGGATGAGTTTCCTTGGAAGAAGGCCAGGTTAGTATTAAGGGAGGCATTGGCTATCTTAGTAATATCCCTGATCTTGTTCTGTCCACCCAGCGTCCCATGACATCAGCAATGAATTGCTTCTAGACTACAGTATTTTTGCAGTCTGTGAATATATTTGATATGCTAGTTAAATGGGTTCCTCCTACTTTCCCGGCTTGATATATTTACAAAAAATAGTGTAAAAAATCCCTGGGTTTTGCTCCTCTCTCCATCTGTAGCTTTATCACATAGATTTTAAGTGAAAACTCAGTCACAATACGCAAACACGCTAGCAATGAAATATGGACAAAAGAAGAAATTGGCTTATCTCCTATTTCAGTAGCATTTTAGCCCTCCACATTTTCTGTTTAAATAGCTCTCCACTCTCTTATCTATAGTAATCCAAGTTGCCTTTGGAACTAGTTGACAGTCCTTCAGATTGACTTTTATTGTGGCAGAATATGTGGTTCTGTCTGAATATCTGGATCAAAACACTTGGTAAAAATGGGTGGATTTAGGTGGGAATTTCTTTTAAAAACTGATTGTTTATTTATAAATTTCAGTAAAAACTTCAGAATATCCTATTTCAGTATTGCCAACATTAAATGTTTTGAGTGACCGGACATGAACCATTGGGGGTGTTCCTTTCGAATATTATGAAATCTTCAGATTTTGCTTACAAGGTTCTTTGGGTAAATGTGATATCTTTTATTCGACCAATTAAATTTTGCTTGGCTTTATAATAAAACTTGACCTCAAACTCCTTAATGGGATTGCATTTGCCCTCTTCATACATCTATTGCGACTATTTTTTAAAACAGTTATCTGCAATAGAAAGGTTTTTTGAAGACAGCTAGGTAGAACTAATATGGAAATACCGGTTTTTACTGTTATATACCCATGGCAAAACAATACATCTCTCAACAGTTCACAAGCTCACTATTTCACTACGTCAAAATGTAGAGATTAACAGTCTTGGTTAGTGCACAGTGCCTCCTCTGGGGCTCATGTACAATTATATATCGGTACTGCCATGAGCTGAAAGTTTGATACTGTGATGGAAATTTTAACCTTTCAAATGAAAAAAAAAGGCTTCCACTTGCCCTAAATACACACTTAGTCATATTTTGAAATTCAACAGCTTTCTAAAGTGATAATGATAATCCAGTTTCCAGCAATAGAAAGGAATGGATTGTTTTAACCTTTAAAAAACTGAGCTGGAAGGGTGATTAACTTATAAGATTTAAGGTTAAGAGTGAAATCCAGACTTGCATGAAAAGTTATAGCTAGATTCTTATTGACATTAGTGCAGCTCGCCCCAAGTTCTGCTTTCCTCTGTCACCTGCTTAAAGGTACTGTGTCACTGCTAATATATTCCCATAGAAAAATGGGATCAATAATTACATGCTGTTGCAAGTTAAGGACTTGATGCAACAGGGTGGTATTTAAATCCTGCCCCCCTTTTTTTTTCTCCCCCAGGAGGTCAGGCTACATTATTACATTTGTCCCTTCTGGCATAATGAATACACAGAGACATGTCCATAAAGGATCCTCTGGAGGGTTCGAGTACAAATAATATTGAGTTCCTATCATGACAGAGAAAAGAATATGTAAATACATGCTTTGAAAGCTCAGTTGCAATACATGTGTTTAATACCCTACCAAACGACACTGCATTGATTTAGCTGCTGATTTAGTGAAAATAGACTTTGGCAATCCTCTTAGACTATTTGATTTTTTAGCAAGTGGTGTTGTGGTTGTGATGACTTGAAATGGTCTGTGCTCTGAGTTTCACTTCTGTCTATGTGTTACAAAGATATTTTTATGCAGCCTTGAGCTAGGAAGAAAGACAGCCTGAAGAGGGCTCGAGGAAACTTTTCAGAACTAAAATCCTTGCACCTACTGCTAGTCAGAGCATTTGGGGCTTAGCCCCAGAGAGAACAGGTTGAGTTACCAAGAGCCCAATTCTCTCTTTCCTGGTGTCTCCCCAATATTGTTTTGCTGTATTGAAGTTAAAGAATGAAACAGGAAAAAAACCCCAAACTAACCCCCCTGGACACACAATGTCAAATGACAGAGAAGAGCTTTGGCCTTCTTCTATACTCTCTGGTACATTCAAGATAGAAGCACTGTTGCAGGCCAGATTCACCACACATTTCTGGTTTTTATTAGGTGAAGTCTCTAATTTGTGGGTTTTTCAGTGAAGCCATTCTACAGCATATCGGATCCAGGTCCCAATCCTTTTTCCACTGAAGCATATGAACTTTTTTTTACTTGGATTTTAAAGACAGCAAGACTGAGCCCTAATGTTCAGAGGAAAAGACTTTTTTTTCACAGGAGAAGTCAGCTTCCTGAAGATGCTTTATGAATGTCTCTAAGATTCTGAAATATTGCCTTGAATGAATTGTGCATCTCCTTCATTTTAGATGTATGTCTTGCCTCCTTGTTTCTGGTGATCCTCTGTATTATGTCTGGCTTGAGGGGAGGAGAGGGCACATTACAATAAGTGTATTCACTTAAAGGAATTGTCCACATTTTTCATTTTTTTTGGGTAGGTTTTTTTGTTGTTGTTGTTATTTGAGAAGGCAGAAAACAGATGGAGTGAAATAATATATGAAGTTGAGAAACTCTTGCCTAGAATGGGAGCTAGTGAGTAGAGGAACCATTCTGTGTGTAGGAGTAGAAGCTAAAGATGGACAATATTCATAGCATCGCCATGCAGTACACAATTTACACACATCTTGCTAGTAACCAAGGAACCATAGCAACCTCTATATCACTTATACCAAATTAAACAACCATATATAGTCAGTGCTGTTCTAGACACTAAGTTTTTTTTCTTTTTCTTTTTAAGGTGACTCACCTCAAAAGCTTACAAGCACAACATGGTAAATGCACATACATAATAAATGTCAAAAAACCCTAAGACATTTCCCTCAAAAACGTTAAGGGGTTTTTTCTATTTTTCTACTAACCTTTGGTAGTGGTTCTCCAGAACTCAAAAAAACATGATCCCACACCATTGTCCATTGTAGGCATCTCTACTGGGGCAAGGTTCCCTTGCTTTTAATCCATACCTTAGTTGCTTGAAAGTACCCTATTGGAGGTATGTAGTTGATATAATTTAGAGCAGCTTTCAGGCTCCACTAATAATGGGAACTAAGGCAGCTTCAAGATGAAGGAGAGAAAATATGACTAAAAGCCACTTTTGAATCACCATCCTTTCCAGAGTTTTGCTAAGGGAATCTTGGATGCATTAGTGGTTCTCAACCTGCCACAGTTGCCGCATATGGCCTGGCCCATGTGACATCCTGTTAAAAAAAGGAAAGACATTTGACAGTGTAGAAATGAGAGGTACTACACAATATCGATTTGTATTGCATTACTGTCAGATAACAGATACAAAACATTTTTAAATTGCTACACAGAAAGTAAGATGCGTGCGTGGGGCCGGCAGCACATTGAGAGCTGCAAATGTGGCTCTCTGTGGCAAATAGGTTGAGAACCACTGCATTAGGGATTTGAGGGCACTTCCCTCTAGCCCTGGAAATTTTATTCTTTTAATAAAATTAAATACAGAATAATTTTAACTGAAGTGGGAAAAAATCAAATCAAGATCATAAGTAGAGACCCTATATTTTTAAGTTTGTGAAATTTAGTTTTGGAGCTTGCGTCCATCCATATCTTGGAGCTTTCTTTAGGATTTAACCAACATGTTGCCGGTGAATGCAGTCTCATCCATTTTACCCAGGTATGCAAAATTCTTCTACTTCAGTGGGAGGTTAAATCTGAGAGCAAGGTGGGGAAAAGAAACATAATTAGAAATAGACTATTTTCTATATATTACAGCTCCAGATTGAGGATAGCATTGTTGGCTCATTAATTCTTAACTGCAGTGCTTACCCCTTGCTCCCTAATCCTACTCTTCTCCCATTGAACACTGGCTTTCGGGTCCTTCCTGCCTTTTTTGGTATTCTGCTGCTCTCTAGCTTCCAAACATTTCTCCTCTAGTATCAGTTGCTCTAAAGAAGCAGTCTATTTGTCCATGTACTAACAGATTTCATTTCTAAATTAAGCAGTATTAGCTACTTCTGACCCGGACTTGCATTACGTCTTTTTTGGAAGTTTAGATTACACTAAGTTCCAGTTTCAGAATACACTGATTTATCCCATCCATCACCAGAGGAAGATTTATTAAAAACCAAAACAAAAGAATCTGCTTGACAGAAGGTAAAGATATAGAGGAGAGATGAATGCATCATCTGGGATTTGTTTGCAGATGCTATGGACCTGATTCTTAAAGCGGCAGAGGTCAAAGCTCACATGCCAATAGACTATATATATCAAATTAATTTACATGTATTGGGCATTTATTCAAAGAAGTGGTCTTTGATTTATGGTAAGACCTTTTGTAATGACTATTACCATTGAATTCATGTCAGCAACTCAGATGGCCATTGGCCCAAACAGCTTTTAACACTGCCCACTTATGCAAAATGCACTTTTAGATTGGGAAACATTTGTGAAAGGACTTAGACTTCAGGGATTTTTAAAAACAAGCCCTTATATGGTTATGTACTAAGGGTGTAAGAAACAGGCCATATTTGATTCAGATTCAGCCCTAATCGGGGACAGTGATTTGATTAGTTGATTCGGATCACTGTCCTGATTTGATTTGGCCGAATCTGAATCTGAAGATTCGGTGCTGATTCAGAGAATCAGCAATTCGGCCATAGACACAGCTTTAAATGTTTTTTCTACATACCTTGAGGTACCAGGCATGGCTTGTATACTCTGAGATGCTGGGGCGGATGGAGCGTTCCACAGGAGTACTTCGGATCCACTTCCGGGTCTGCCACTGAGAACACAGAGGAGTCCCCCATGCCCCCTGGCTCAGTGATTGACTGCAGGGCGACCCCAGGTGCCCCCCAGACCCAGGAGGCACCAGTCACTGAGCCAGGGGGCGGGTGAGGGGTCCCTCGCACACTCTCCGGTGGACCCGGAAGTGGACCGGAAGTGCTTCTGGTCCACTGCTGAGTGCACTGGGGACTCCCCACCCCATGCTCCCATGGGATGCTGCATCTGCCCCAGCATCTCAGCATTCACGAGCCACCTGGTTCCTTGAGATATGTAGAAAAAACATTTAAAGTTGTGTCTATGTCCGAATCATTGAATCTTCCTCAATTTCTCCAAATTAATTTGGAGGGTCCTGATTCGATTCAGAGAGATTAAAGGGTCTCCTGATTCGATTCGGATTTGGAGATTCAGCCAATCAGCCGAATAGAATCAGTGACCGAAGCTTTGCAGAGCCCTATTATGTACCAAAATGCTCTAATTTGTATGGACAAATCCCTTTCATAAAGCTAAGAACAGAAACCCACCTTAAGTCAGCTTATCCAAATTAACTGCATGATTCTGTGCTGTGGCGTGTCACATGTTGCTGTTTTAAGTTATACATAGAAATAAATTGTTTTAACGACATGCAGGCATTTCTGTTGTGCTGATTGCTACACCATCCCATGCAGTCCAAAATGACTGAAATATTTAGGCAGGAGCATTATACAATAGAACAGCTAACAAGGCTTCCAGCTGTTGTCAGTTCTGGAGGTGTCAATGGACACGTCTTTTGTGGATAGCATTAATGCATTCAAGTTGACCACAAAGAGAAGAGAACCAAGAGTCTTCAGCCTGCTCACAAAGATGATACTGTATGGTGGAAGTAGTTGTGTTATCACATCAGCTAACAAAAGGAAGCATAGCACTAGAGTTAGGATAAGAGAACAGAAATGTAGTCATAGGCTATAGGGATTACCATGCAAAATAGGGGACTGTTAAAGAGTCAGGAAAGAGAGGAAGCTATCCTGGAGTTTTTACAAGGGCTTCACCTAAGCCTCTGGAGACATTTGCATCATTCTTACATGACTGCCCAGTGGAGTAAATCAATGATATCGTTCAGGAAAGTCAGTTATTCAAGCAGCAATACGAGACGCTGGACGTACTAAAGATTCTAAACTGGCTTCATAATCCTCTGAGGAGTCCAGGTCAGGGGTTTCACATCAAGATGAAAATATAGCTGCTGGTAAATGGTTCTTTTAACATAGCATTTGTATGAACAAGATCTGGGGTTAGGTCATTTTCGAAGAGGTACATTTCAGTGTGGCATGCAGGGATAGAGCTATGAGACTCATTACGATAATAGGAACCATGCAGTGCTATTCCCCCTGCATGCCTGCTGCAGTGTGCCCCTCAGTGACCCAACATAGTCAGAGTTGAAGTGATGATTGGAATTCACTAAAGATCTAAAGGGATTTTGTGAATGAAAAAGAGACTTCAAAGTCTATGCCCTTTATACATTTGGATCGGTCACCAAGGGAAAGTCCTTGTGATCTTAATCACTCAAAGCAAGGACTTTGGCTGACATTTCCTTCTGGACATGATTCCAAGAAAAGCTGTGAATTCTCCCTGGTCATCCCAAGTGTATTCCTTCTGGCTGAGGCCCTTTATTTGAATGACCACTGAGGGGCAGATGGAGCTCTCACTTACAAACCAACTGTAAAGGCGTAAGACAGGACCAGACTTGGTCCAATACACTATTGAATGTGTATTTAGAGCCAGGAAAAGAGGCCCAAATGCCTACTTCTTCCAGACCCCTACATTTTAGATATCTTCCTTCCTCTTAGAATCCACAATGTATGGGGAGAATTAGAGGCATTAAAACAGGGTTTACAAATGTGTGGGCTGAATACCATATGGCTTAGTGGTTAGCCTACCAACTTGAGTCACAAGTACAAGTTCCCCGAGGCACAAGAAGGAATTGAACTTGGGTGTCTGTGACCTGGAGGAGTGCCCTAAAAGGTAGAGATAAGCCAGGTCAGTACCTCTTTTGGCTCTGTTTGAGACAGGAGACTTGGCCTGTTCTGAGAACACCTGCCAGATTGAACCCCATAAGCAAAAATGGTCTGTAAATCCTGACAGGTTTACAGCATAAGCACCTAGCAGTGGCTATATGAAGGTAACCCCATTGCAGCCATTCTGCCAGAAATGCATACTCCGTGGTTCTTAGGTGCCCCTGGGCATAGATGGCTGGCAAGCAGGAGCTCGGCGGATCTGCATTTCCTTTCAATCACATAATTTCATTTGTACATCTAATCCTCAGACACCATGACAAAGGACAGGGTATTAAAACTTAGAACAAGACGAGTCAGAATCCAGGACTCTGAACATCTGTTACTTGGTCTTTCTGTGACTAAAGTCAGTGGACAATCAAGTACATTAAGGTTTAAAGACAAATTGTGAGTTTTGCTGAGTATTCAGAGAAAGTATTTGCTATCCTCCAGCTAGTTGTAACCAGTTAGAGACTCCCATTTTTTAAAGTGGATCTGAATGTATTTGAGATCTGAAAAAGAATGCCTTGCGTTTGAAAGCTTGTCTATCTCTATCCCAACTATACAGTTGGTCCAATGAAAGATATCACTCTAAGAAATAATTTTGAACTTCAAGTCATCTGTGTGTCAGCAGTGCCCTCTGCTGATTTCTTTCCTCACTTTGTTCTGTTAAAAACAGACATTTCAAAACGGTGGGCCATAAACACAATGCCTTTTAAGACTACTTTATCACTCTTTATATATTTAAGCATGATATTGCAGGGGTCATTAAGCAACAGTTTTGAAAAATAAACGTTCTTCAATTGGGTGTCAAAATTGCCATGATTCTATTTAACATCAGGGATATGAATAGCTAGAAGAATATAAGGAAATGTGTTAAAATGAAACAAGAAATTGGCACCATCTGATGCTTTGTGCTGGAGTCAGAGCAGTTAGCTGTACAGCTATGAGCTTTTAAATTATTCTTTTAAGTACCATAAAACCAACATCCGAAACAACCCCAAATTAACTATGTTTTTCTTCCCGATATTCAAAAAGTGCTTACTTTGCTCCACTTGCAATTACCCAAGCACTTCAGCTCTGTTGGCTATAACAACCCTTCTTAAGCAAAGCTGTCACATGCAGCTACTACAAGACAGCTCTGATGACCAATTAAGTCATGCTTGCATGTAAAGATTCACTGTTAAGAAAGGAGCAATGGTTTTTAATGTCACTATATTTTTGGAATTTTTTTTCCCATGTAGTCTGTTAGCTCCTGCACTTAAAAAAATGCATGAAGTCCTCCTTTTTCTAGGTCATTTAACTGGCTAAAAATCTCAACCCTATTCAAATGGAATATGTTGAAACTTGATGTGTGCTTTTGCTCAGTGGTGTAATGACAGGGGGTAAAGGCACCTTGCCAGAGCTCTGGAGGTATGGGAATTGAGTTGTACTCATTAAAGTAATTTGAGGATCCTTCAGTGGGCCTATTCCCCAATTCCTACATACAGCAGACTGCCCTAGTGAAAGGGTCTCCAGGTTGTGTGTGTTCCTGGTCACTCTGAAAGGCTGTTGTTATTCCATTTTGAAGTTTAAACTTCACCTTATGCTGGATTGCAGCAGAAGTGTTTGTACGTAGGCTTCAGGCACCTTTTCTTTTCCCTGCCCTGTCTGACTGACTGTATCAGCAGCATTAAAAGTCTGTGGTCTCACTGTGCTAACCTGAGAAGAATTTGTACTTATACGTCAATAGTGGTGTTAATTTCTGCAACAGTGTAGTTCACCCAGAAGGGATCTGTACCCATTTGAGACAAAACGGCAGGTGTCTTACACACTTGGACTGAGTAGTTGTGTTCTAACAGCCTTCTGTAATCGACGTCTGGGTACTTTGGGCTACCCACTCATGATAAGTCTCCCATAACTAGCCTGCCACGTCTTGATCTCAAAAAGAAGGAATAAAGAAAAGGGAGGTTCCTGTGCTGGTAAAGACTATCGTGAACATTTTCCCATCGATGGTGTTCCTTGGGACTCAGCCTGCCCTACGCCCCATCCACTCTCCAACTCAGATTATGATGGACCCAGTTGTTGCAAATTGTGAGCAGGCAGTATCTGGTTCTTCCTTTGCCCTTAATTTTCTCTCTGTTCCGTTTGTGTCAGGGGGGAAAGAAGTATACTTATAAATTAATCTCAGGTACCTGGGTGCTTGATGGCTTAGTTCATCCCATCCCTAGAAATAGTTCTGAATTTTCCTGCTCGCTCAATTAATTCATGGCCATGCAAATAAAATTGCAATCAATTTATAGGCGATACAATAAATAAGAATCCCAACTGAAAATGCAATGATCAATGCATCAGCTTCCTTGCTTCTGTCACATTAAGATCATAAATGAATTGTTAGGAGAATTCACTCCATATCAACTATGCCCACAGCACAGGGTTGTCTCTCCTTATCTTCAATTGTCCTGCTTTGTTTAATATTAGAGATCTTGCTCATCCCAAGAGCTGGTACTTCTACTTCACGTTTTTCCCCACTTTTTCTTTGGTTTTTCTTTACTTTATCCTTCTGTGGAGTGTTTGTCCTCTGGACTTTGGCACGAGGATTTCCCTGTGTCCTCCTCTGGGACCTTCATCTTCTGACCCCTGGGCACAGGCTTCCATGCAGAGTTTTCTGCTCCCTTGTCTTGAACCATCAGATGGCTGGAGACCCAGCATAGCAACTAACCGTGCTCCCTGCTAGGGTGAGCTCTGCAGGCATATTGCTCTCTCCTCCTCAGCTGACCAGCATTCCTGATCCTTTAAGCTCCAGCAGCGGGTTTATGACATCACAACCCACCTGCTTCTTAATCTCCAGTGTGCAGGTGCTCACAAAGTGTGGCATTGGTGCCGCACACTGCTCTGCTCCACTCCCTCTGGCTTCATGCTACCTGGTGAGAACTGGCCCTTCCCTGCCCTTGCTGGGTAAAAAAGTAGTGGCCGGTGTCTCGGCTGAACTGCCTGGCTCCCCATTACTGCAGGGGCTACACATGTGCTTGGTCGCTCAGCAGCAGGAGCTCTCTGAACTTTTATGGCATCCCAAGTTTGGGGAGAATCTAGGGATCACCTGCTTAGGTGTTAGCCACCCCTAGAGACACTCCCAGTGGATGCACTGAAATAGGTTTGCTCCTGCATCTACAAGATGACCTCCAGCCATAACTTGAATTTGCTATAAGAGCCGAAGTCATGAGCTACTGTCACTTGATAACCTGGAAGCTGAGCCTTAGAAGATGGTTATTTGCATAAGCTGGCTTTTTATAGTCAGTGATTTTATTTATTTTTAAGTTAGAGAGATTGACTAAAGACAGCTGAACTTAAACTTCCCTTTTAAGCACAGAATTTTAATTTCAGGGGGAAAAAATGTAATTGTTCATTCAGTGGCAGTTAAGTGCTCCTACAGCACAACCTCACAGTTGTAAAAGATCACACAGCTTAATTAATCACTGTGACAATGGATAGCCCTGTCAAACTGTCAAGCGATTGCATTGATCTTGAATATAAGTTCAATGTAAGGGA
>NW_005841875.1:661233-661585 GCF_000455745.1 Alligator sinensis
AAATAATTTGCAGACTGTGACAGAACAGCTGCTAATGATGAGTAATAATCATGGAAAGAGACAGATAATGCACCACCATTAAAGATTAAAAAATAAAGGGTGATGGGGTGTGAATCTCCTTGAGTGGGAAATAACAGCAATGGTTGTCATTTGTTTTCCAATTAGGAAAGCTTGCTACAAGTCTAGAACATCCTTGTGTTGGCAATGAGTATAGAAAGTTCACAGGAATTAATCCAACCCCCACTCTAGAAGTTAAAGGAAGGATAAAAATAAGAGAATGGAACAGTTGTTTGGGAATGTTCCAGTCCTGAGATTAGGACTGCGAGACTGAATTTTTGGGTTTTGTAGGGAA
>NW_005841875.1:661616-670309 GCF_000455745.1 Alligator sinensis
GAAAAAAAAAAATGAGGTCAATCTGAAAAGGGGCCATTGACTGACTGGTAGTTTTCTGTTTATTTCTTCAGATTCTTGTTCTTGTTCCTTGATGTCTTGCTGTAGAAGACCACAAGTCACTCCCAGTTGGTGGAGAAAGTTCATCGTCAGCATGAACAGGGTGAGTCTTGATGATGCTGGTGGGGAAAAAATGTGAGGCATTTAGATCATACTCAGCATGACACTTTTGCCATTGTCTGGCATGCCAGCATGACGTAGCCGGACCTCCTTGTGTAAAGGATGAGAGACAAGGAGCTTGGCAGTATTGCTTCTAATCCCCTGAACATTGCACTTCATTTCAAGTCTTTAAAATCCAAGGAAACTTAAAACAAGGGAAAAAGCAAGTTTGGCAGCAGGAAATGCTACTTCTACATTAGCTGCTAGCCTAGTTTTTCAGAATTGTGTGATAGAAAATGCAATTTTATTTCCTCTCTAGAAACCAAAACAACTAAATTCAAGATATCCTGAGAATGGATATATATAGGAAAACAGAGTTTGTTTTAGGATTAACCTGAAGTGGTGTATTAAGTGCTACTGGCAAGCTAATGACCAATAGCGCTCATTCTCCTATAGCATTGAACTAAAAACTGTCACAGGAAAATAAGGCCTTATAAACAACTTCATACTGTTTTAAATGAAAACTCCATATTGACTTAAAGTTTCTTTTGATCCATTTGACTATTCCTGGGGGAATGAATGGCAGAGACACCTCACCAGCCCAAACAAATATTAAACCTATAACTCTCAGTCTCCTTCTTCCTCTCTCTTTGCAGGGGTATCGGATAAGGGAGCTGCCAGATAATTTGGCTGTCTACATCGAAGCCTACAGAGGTACCTGCACAGCCTTAGACAAGTCACTGTAGAATGCCAACAGGTTTGTCATTGCCGCACCTCGCACTCCAGTCACATCTTGTGGCTGATTTTGCACGTCGTTAGGGGTGATTTGTGAGCATGATACAGAAACGGCAGAGCAGTCTCTGTAGTTTACTAGTCTGAGAAAAGAATGAGGTATTTCTCAAGGCTCTTACCTGAGAGAATTTAGCCTACATGGATCAGGTCAATTCTGAAGGGCCTCAAGGACCTGCTTATTTCCTCTCTTATGGGTTACACCTGGGTGTTTCTTGTCATAGAGGTGGGATTATGAAAGTAAGTGATAAGCTTTTTTTTTTCAGAAAGCCTTAGGGCGTATAAGAGTTTGCAAATTTAGTCTCTAATTATTCCTTTTGCAGGGTCATGTAGTGCTGAAATTCTCTGCTTGTCTCTTAAATACTCTGTCATGGCATTTAGAGGGTCCTGCTCCAAGGGGATTAAAAAGAAAACCCTTTCTATCACCCCTCCGGCTACAGGGACCGTGACTATATATGTGTAAATAAGTGATTCTTATTCTTTGGTAAAACTGCTTTGTCTTAATCAAAATGACCAAACACGAACTAAGAATCACTTAAGTACTTTACTATTAAGTACTTTACTTTGTCCGATTAGGTTAACTTTACATTTATCTTGCCTAAAAAAATAGTTACTTATAAAGACACCAGGTTAGTATGGCACAATCTACCTTTGGCAAACCAATAGTGTACCTCATGTCACTTTTTATCTCCAAATTTTTAATTTTTCTGGTCTTGCTCTGTTGGGTATTACATCTAGGAATAGCCAAACTACAACTTAAAGCTTGCTCCTTCTCTGAGCCACTTGCTTTTGCCGACAGTGGCAGAGCTGAAATATTTCTCATGGCAGCAGCAGGAGAAAGACCAGCGGCCCCGGCTGTGGAAAGGATTATGACAAAGATCTACAGTGCATGCATACCTCTTAAATGCCAGCACAAACTGAAGCAGGAGCCTGTGATTTCCAGGGATCTACCTACAGGCATGGCTTGCCAAGATAGAGTCAGGCAGGCTTTTTTCCTCTCCCCAAATTCCATGGTTGTCATGGGAATAAAAGATATTGGCTTCATTAGTGGTGGAAAACAGCAGCTTGGGCTCGGCTTCTCTCTTTTCCACAATGAGAAGGGTTGCCTGCTACTCAGAGGCCGCGTCTATATGAGATGCTGACTGCACAGTTTCATAGTTTCATAGTTTCAGGGTCGGAAGGGACCTAATAGATCTTCTAGCCCGACCCCCCGCCAGGGCGGGAGAACAACCCGAAAAACACAAACAAAACCACTCACCCTAAAAACAAAAACGGGACTCAAATGAGTCCAGCCAGGTAAGTATCCAGCCTCTTCTTAAAGATCCCCAGGGTAGGGGCCAGCACCACCTCCCTTGGAAGTTGGTTCCAGCTCCTAGCCACCCTAACTGTGAAGCAGTTTTTTCGGATGTCCAATCTGTACCTCCTCTCCATCAACTTGTGCCCATTATTCCTTGTTATGCCAGCAGGGGCTAGGGGAAACAGCGTCTCCCCCAAACCCTTCTGGTTCCCCCTAGTGAGTTTATAGACGGTCACCAGGTCCCCCCTCAGCCTTCTCTTGTGGAGGCTGAATAGGTTCAAGTCCCGCAGTCTCTCACTGTAGGGTCTGCCCTGTTGTCCCCGGATCATGCGGGTGGCCCTCCTCTGGACCCTCTCCATGTTGTCCACATCCCTCCTGAAATGGGGCGCACAGAACTGGACACAATACTCCAGCTGCGGCCTGACCAGCGTCGCATAGAGGGGGAGGATCACCTCCCTGGCTCTACTCGAGATGCACCTGTGGATGCACGACAAGGTCCGGTTAGCCCTGCCAACCATGACCTCGCATTGTCGGCCCATGTTCATCTTGGAGTCAATAATGACACCAAGATCCCTTTCCGCCTCCGTGCTCTCAAGTAGGGAGCTCCCCATCGTATAAGTGTGCTGCTGGTTCCTACTACCCAAGTGCAGCACCCTGCACTTGTCCGTATTGAAACGCATCCTGTTCCTGTCTGCCCACCCCTGTAACCTATCCAGATCCTTCTGCAATCTCTCTCTCCCTGCTAGCGTGCTCACCTCCCCCCAAATTTTGGTGTCATCAGCGAATTTAAACAGGTTGCTCTCCACCCCAACATCAAGATCGCTGATGAAGAAATTGAACAGCGCAGGCCCCAGGACCGAGCCCTGGGGGACTCCACTACCCACCTCCCCCCAAGTCGAGTATGATCCATCCACCACCACCCTCTGAGTGCGACCCTTCAGCCAATCTGCAATCCATCTGACCGTGTAGGCATCTATGCCACAGTCGCCTAGTTTATTAATTAGGATGGGGTGAGAGACGGTGTCAAAGGCCTTGCTGAAGTCCAGAAAGACTACATCCACCGCGACACCTGCATCCATGGCCTTTGTGACCTGATCATAAAAGGCAATCAGGTTGGTCTGACATGATCTCCCCCTAATAAATCCATGCTGATTGCCCCTGAGCATCATCTCGGATGCCGGCCCATCACAAATGTGCTCCTTGATGATCTTCTCAAAGAGCTTCCCCAGGATTGAGGTAAGACTGACGGGCCTATAATTGCCCGGGTCCTCCCTTTTCCCTTTTTTGAAGATGGGGACCACATTAGCTACCTTCCAATCGTCTGGCACCTGGCCCAAGCACCACGATCGCTCGTAGAGCCGTGCCAGGGGCCCTGCAATAACCCCAGCCAGCTCCCTCAGCACCCTGGGGTGGAGAGCATCCGGACCCCAGGTTGTTACTGTGCAGTCATTTTGCACTTGCACACACAAGTACTAAATGACTGCGCAGTAACTGGAGTTACTGCACAGTAAGGGTGTGCAAAGTGGGCCCTACTTGATTTGGATTTGGTCGAAATCAGGGACAGTGATTCGATTTGTTGATTTGGATCACTGTCTCCGATTCAATTCAGCTGAATCTGAAGATTTGATGCTGATTTGGAGATTCCTGCATTGGGGAGGGAGACACCCACAGCTGATCACCGAGCTGGGTAATGGGGGGGGGGGGGGGGCCCAGCAGACCCAGAAGTGCACTGGAAGTGCTTCTGGTCCACTTCTGGGACTGCTGCTGAGCATGCTGGGGAGCCCCCTGCACTCCTGTGGGACCCTTTATCCCCCCCAGCATTGCAGTGTTCACAAGCTGCCTGGTACCTAGAGGTATGTAGAAAAAACATTTAAAGCTGTGTCTATGTCCAAATCGCCGAATCTTTCCGAATCTCTCTGAATCAATTTGGAGGGTTCCAATTCAGGGGTCCTCTGATTTGATTCGGATTCAGAGATTCGGCTGCCGAATCTTTGCCGAATGAAATCAGGGACTGAAGCTTTGCACAGCCCTACTGCACAGTAGCATCACCGAATGGCGTTTAGGGGATGCCGACTGCACAGTAGCTCCTTACTACTTATGCAGTAGCGTCTTGTCATGCTTCATGCCATGCGATGCTACTGCGCGGTAGTAATGACTTGAGCTACTGCACAGTCAGTGTTTCATGTAGATGCGGCCAGAGCTCTTGAAACCTGTCCCGTTACATCCAGTTTTGATCTCACCGACACAAAGCATAAAAAACCCCATTGAAGCCAGTAGAGCCCATTACTATAAAATCAGCACACCATTAGAAACAGGCTGATAGCATCTGTGCAATCCATCCCAGATACGCTTCCTTTATCAGTCACTAGCAACTTGCAATGTGACAAAATGTGGGTGAGGTGTCATTTGCGGCAGACCAAACACGTAGGGATGCATCTAGGGACTGGAGAAGTAAAAATAAGCTAATGTTCCAGAGAGCAGCTTTCACATCAAAAAAAGAAGTGGAGTTATTTTTAGTGCCAGGTGTTTACTAGTTAGATGCTGATTTCAGAGGGGGCGCCACATGACCAGTTGAAAGCCAGACGCTGTTTCGGTAATGTTATCTATCTCACCATGTGTCACAAATGGAAATGGTAGACTAAAAATAGGTGGGGTTTTTATTAAATTGCAGAGCTAATGGAGAAGTCCAAAAGAATTAAATAGAACCCAGCTTATTTTCTGTAGGGGCTTTGAGCAATCCTTTAAAAGTTAATAGAAAATTAAATCCTGAAGTTCTGTAGGATCAGAGGAATGTCACAGTTGTTCTGAGGATAGCTAGGACTTGTTCAGTGGGGCATATATATTGTGGGGATAAAGAACCAATATACCCTGGAAAGTTTTTGACCTTGGCTGTATTTAAACTCAGTGCAGATAGGGCTGACAAGAGGAACTGGATCTCATATTCAAGAGGAGTTGGCTATGAGAGGCAGGCACCTGGATGCAACGGGTTCCCAATTACGTCATTGTGCACGAAGGAATCTTGATTATGAGTGTGACCTATGCATTGAAACAGAGGTTCCCAATTAAATTATTGTGTCCGAAGAAATCTTGATGATGAGCGTGACCTATGCATTGATACTGAATCAAATAATTTCAAGGTGGCCACCTTGCAGATGCTGAACACCTAACCCCTCCCTACCTGCTGGTTAATTAAGCCTGTTTTAGGCTAAAAAACTAGCATTTCAGGAGTTTTGTTTTGTGGACAAGAAGTGAAACACATCACAGGAGTCAATTTATCTTGGGCAGCTTGTCAGGGACTCAAGAGTTACCCATAGTTTTCATACACTTAGCTTCATTAGGAATCAAAAGGCACCACCAGATCCTTGCTGATGGTTCTCTTTCTTTTATTAAAGAAGACCTATAAGTTCATTATGGGGGCACAGAAGGGAATTGGTGAGTATTTATTCACCAAGGCGCCCCCGGGGGTTACAAGAAATAATGGCCACAAGCTAGCAGAGAGCAGATTTAGACTGGACATTAGGAAGAACTTCTTCACAGTTAGAGTGGCCAGGGTCTGGAACGGGCTCCCAAGGGAGGTGGTGCTCTCCCCTACCCTGGGGGTCTTCAAGAGGAGGTTGGATGAGCCTCTAGCTGGGGTCATCTAGACCCAGCACTTTCCTGCTTATGCAGGGGGTCGGACTCGATGATCTATTGAGGTCCCTTCCGACCCTAACATCTATGAATCTATGAAGACAAATCACTTGTTTGTTAACTTCATCAGTTGTAAATGTTTTGCAAGATATGAACTTTATTCTTACCCCGGACTTACAGGGAGTGAGGCCTGTGGCCACCACTGGGCATCTCTGGTTTAACCAGTGTGAAACCTCTCTCCATAATGAGAGCTCGCTAGCCTTAGGTTCATGACACTAGAGGGCAGCAAAGCCATGTGGAAAACTAATATTAGTCCTCAGGATATACTCTGTGGGACTCCAATTTAGAGTTATAGAAAATACAAGGTAAACAACACAAATTGGTCGTGATGTGTTTTGAAGCTGCAATATATATTTTTTTTAAAAAGGGAATTATAATAGAAAGTACAAAGGAGGAACTTGTAAATCAAAGCCTTTTGGTTTACATATAGTCAATACCCAGTGGAAATGAGGGATGAAAATGCACGCTGTGTCGGAATGAAGAAAACTAGAAAATTCACGAGGCCTTTGAAGGAAGATAGCGTGTGAAAACAGAAATATGTATTGGTACTTCCTAAAGCATAAGTTCCAACCTCTTTGGCTTGACAATATTTATTGAGCTATCACTGTTCTGTGTAATAAATATACTCTGGAAAAAAACAATTAGTATGTGAACTACTCAAGGTATTTAAGCATTGGAAGAATATTTGAGGACTGGAAATGTGAACCAAGAGGATATTTTGTTTTGTTTTATCTTTTGTTAGCCAAAGAGAAGAGAATTTGCCACGGCTCGCTTCTACTTAATACAGTAAGCCCTGTGAGGCTTATTCCAGTCTTACAATCAGCCCACCAACCCAGTTCTCAATATACTCTAACACTGACCTCAGTCACTTAAGAGAAGCAAACTTTGGGGTTGGTTACTTCAATTCCTTGAGGTGCAGAAGAACCTTTATAACTAATACTGTCTATTGGACTAATATTGTTCACCTTGGTGCAGCTGTATTCAACAGCTGTTGTCTCCTATCTCAGGTCATGGGTGACTGGTAGGGGGTGCACAGGGGTGCATGTGGCCCCTCCGACATGGCCAGTGCCCCCCCGACGGTCAACACTGATGTTGTCGGTAGGACTGGTGCCCTCCCCGACAGGGCTGCTGACATCAGTGGCTTCTGCGGGTGCTCCCCCCAGTTTCAGGAGGCACCAGTCACTCATGTCTCAGATTGCAAGATTTTGAGTGCAGGAATTTTCTTTTAGTTCTGTGTTTGTACAGCCCCTCGCACACTGGAATCCTGTTCCATGACACAACCTTATACACACTATAGTCATGCAAAGAGTAAATAACAATATCAGCCCTACCATTCCTCGTTCTATCTTGCTCCTGGCTCAACTAACCAGCTGGGGAAAGTTATGTCCGGACTGGATAAGTGAAATCATCCCTTCAACTATTCACAATACAATGGAAAGTTACAGATGATGTGATCTTATTAGCTGTTGACCTTATATTGAAGAGTATGAGTTGAAAATGTGGATTGTATTCAGATCCTGCAATGTCAATTAACATTTGAAACTTGTGTTGACTCAAACCTATGATTGCATGGATGGAAAGTTAATTCCCACTCCCACTTCTTCAAAACCCTATCTCCTGGCCAGTTGAGACTAGCATTAGATGCCATAAATTAGCTAATGGTAATGACCTTTTTAGCTGCTGCATTTGAAAGCTTAAGTAGGAACTTTCAGAGTAGGATACAATGATGTTTCAATTACTCTTCAAACATCTAATTCATGCAATAAACCAACATACTTTGAAGTAGAGCAACCAACTTATTTTAAGTCCCCTTGTACCTAAAAGACTAGCATGCTTCCAAACCATAAAGACTTCTGTAGCTTACATTCTTATTCTGCAATTCAGGGCAATGTTTTCCACAAGTAATTCTGCTGCCCTGAGAACAGGCTACATCCTCAAAAATGGTTGATTATGTTTATTTGGTGATTACAAATCATTTTATGGAAGGCAAATTATATGTGCATAAATAAACCAGGTCAGATATTCTGAACAACATTTTGATTTCACTTCTTTAAATTGGACTTGCCCATGATTTCCCATTAAGTTCAAGAAATACTTTTACCATGTTGCAATCAATGCCCTGTGGCAGCTTGCAGATGCTATCAGCTACAGGGATGGGACAGAAGGAATGATGTTTGTCTAATTATTTGAATTATTTCTGAAATGCATGCATAAAAGGTGACTGAATTGTATTATGTGAGACAATGTTCTGTTTCTCTGTATTCATTGAATACCCCACTTCAACATCAAGCACCATTAATATTCTATGTGAATAAGAGCATTTTTAATAATTCACTAAATTATTTTTCCAGGCCTGTCGAAAGCTCACAGCTTGTATAAGGGGTTTCTTTAATGTGAATTTACCCAAAGAAGTGCTGTGATTGCCTACTTAAATGTTCTGATTAGCACCCCGAGTTTTACCTAAATGAGACACTTCCACTTAACGACCAGAAACTAAACAGTGACCTCAGTTATTAGGGCTGTGCAAAATTTCTCCGAATGTTTCATTTTGAAGCTGTTTCAATGCAGTTCAAGCTCAAAACAGTGAAATTGAAATGAAACAAAAAGCTTCAAAACAGCCTCGAAATGAAACGAGGGCACACAAAATGTTTCAAAAGTTTTGAAATGTTTTGAGTTTCAAAGCAACGCTGTGGCAGGAGGCAGGGAAGAGCCAGGGCTGCACTCCGAACGGCTCCGTAGCCCCACGGAGCTCAGCTCAGCA
>NW_005841875.1:670340-694605 GCF_000455745.1 Alligator sinensis
GAAGCGCAGCCCTGGCTCTGCCCATCTCCCACTGTCAGGCTGTGCTCCATGGGGCTGGCAGAGCTGATCGAAGTGCAGCCCCAGCTCTGCCTACCTCCCACTGCCGGCTGCGCCTCATGGGGCTGCAGAGCCCCTCAGAGCACAGCCCAGCGGCAGGAGGTGGGGAGACCTGGGGTTGCGCTCTGCCTCCTGCTGCTGGGCTGACCTCCATGGGGCTGCGGAGCTGCTTGGAGTGTAGCCTGGCAGCAGAAGGTGGGGAGAGCTAGGGCTATGCTCCACCTCCCACCACCGGGATTGAGCTCCATGGAGCCCAGCACTGGGCACAGGTTGCACCCAGCACTGGTCCCAGGCAGCAGGAGCAGCCTCCTGTCAACCGGCACAGATCCAGGGGCTCGCACCCCCAGGAGGAGCCTGACACAGCCCTGCAGCCCTTCTGGGCCCCTGGATCTGTGTGCCAGATGATAGAAGGCTGCCTGCAAGTGTCATGAGTTTTGCTTTCAAGACCTTGAGGTGCAGTTTCTGAGAAACCTCTCCTTGAAACTTGTCAGGCTTCATGCCCTCAGAAGGGGCTACCATCCCTGCAATTTGCATCTGAATCAGGCAACAAATGACAACACTTAAGGCATTTTCATGATTCTCCATTATAGCCTATAGGCGAAATGTCGAAACGGGCCAAAACAGCGAAACAGTGTTGACAAAACGAAATGGGACAGTGCTTCAAAACAAAATTAAATTAAACACTGTCCCTTTGAAATGGTGAAACGGAAGTCGAAATGAAATGCCGGTGTTTAGCACAGTCCTTTCAGTTATGCTAATCAGTGGGTGCATCTATACATGCACTTCACTGCTGAGTAGACTAGCTCTGCAGTAAAGTGTCACTGTCTACACATATGCCAGTATTAGGGTGCAGTAAATTAATTAACTCCTCTGTAAGCTAGTACCATCAGGGACCGTATTAATTAACCACAATGAAACACATGAGTGGACAGGAACCGCAGGCATAAATGCTGCCTGGTCAGCCCAAGCAGCAAGAGCCCAGATTGCTTTCTGCCACCTAGTCACATGGCTCTGCAGTTTTGGCACTTTCGTGCCACAACCAGCCCTTCCGCTGCCTGCCGCCGCCACCACCTGGAGCCCAGCGCTGACCCCTCCAAGCCTGCTGCCAGCCTGGGCCTGCTACACCCTGGCTCACATGGCTGCTCTTCTGGGTGTATGTGTAGACACTGTGCCCAGGAGCAGCATACTCTGGCTTAAGCAGCTCTGGAGTTTATCCCTTGGCATTGACTGCACATATAGATGCACCTAGTGTGTGTTGTAAATCTGGAAAATCTTCTTTGACTGGAACTGAAATTGCAGCTGGGCCTTTTGTAGCATGCCCCTTGGGTTAATCGAAGCAAGAGAGGGCCTCAGAGACACAAACACATGCAGAATTATAAATGAACAGCACAGTTTGGTTCCCCTCAGTAAGGACCTCAGTCCTTTGTGAATAGACTCATATACTGGTTTTGGGTTTCCAGGAAGTTTTCAGAACATAAGAACACAAGAAGTACCATAGTGGGTCAGATCAATGCTTCCTCTGGTCCAGTACCCTGTCTCTGACAGTGGCAGTAGTGGATGTTTCAAATGGAGAACATATGAACAGGGTATATTTAGAGCAGTGATTCTCAAAGAGGGTGCTGCAGCACCGTGGGGTGCCTTGACATCCATTCACAGGTGCCACGGGATGCCATGCAGTGCCACTGTTAGGTGGGCAAACATGTTTCACAAGATTAACCCAGAGATTTTAAATAGGCATCCATAGTCTTAAAAGCATTCTGACCTGCTGTCTCTCCAAGTTCTTGCAAAAGTAACTGCTCTATTGTTTTTCTGTAGTCAAAAAACCCAGTGAAACCTAAGAGTTGGCATTTTCTTACCGGTACCTTAAACCTAAAAAGGCTGAGAGCCACTGATTTAGAGTCATCTATCCCCTGTCATATGCTCCCTGGTATCTATGAAACAATTTTTTTGAGGCAAATTTGGGTTTTTTTGTATCTGTAACTAATAATAAAAGACATTAAAGATATTTATATTGTTTCTATACTCACATGCTCTTCACATCCCTTGTTTATTAAGACCCAGGTCCACACAAGGAAACTCCTCCAGATGCCTGACATTAGTAGCAGAGGATATGTATGTATTTGTGTAGAACATAGCACAGTGAGGGGGTCAGTTGTGAATCACAATATTATTAATAATAATGATTTTTTGCTTGTGTTCAAACAAAAAATTCCAAGTTCTTTCCTTTTCCAATAAGATTTCCCATCTTTGGGTCAGTAGTAATATAACACCATCCATTTTGTGCTGGTCTCCACCCTAAACCAGAAGGGTAGCAAGTATGCTTTAAAGCTGCCCAAGATTCACTAAACAGCTGCAACCAATTTGTGGTCTACCCTTCTACTGAACTGAGATAAAATTTCCCCTTTGCACACTTGCCCGTTTGGTGTTTGCCATGTACCAGGGTCCAGACTTGGTTAAAAAGAAACCTGCCGTTTGCCTAATGATCAAGTCTTTAGATTAAAAGAGGAAAATACTATTTTCCCCAAAGCCTCAGAGAAGAAAGTAGTTGCTCAAACTAGCAGTGTCCCAGCTGTCTCTACCTGCCCTGAGGGTTATTTGTACTTCAGGGAAAAATCTTTCAGTACAGAAAGGATGGCAGTCTTGTCATTAGCAGCTCGAAAGCTGACAGATCAGTACACCTGCTGTTGGTCAAGTTGCTCTTCTTAATTTTATGGTACATTTTGTTTGAAAGCCTCTTCTATACAGACGTACAGTTCTCAAACAAGAAGTGCAAATCTCGGTGTTTGTACCACGAATGTGCCATGTCACAAGCTCAGAACAGACATCAAGAATCATTTCACAGGGTTTTTTTCAGCAGTAAACTAAGTGTAAAACTTAGTGTAAAAACCCCATCTGTCCCTTTTCCCCCACTGGCCTGGATTAGGCCCAATGTTCCCGTCCCCTGACCCTGCCCTTTCCAGCTCCCCAGATCCCTGCTCCCTGCCTCACCTTCTTAACTTTCAGTCCTTCAAGCTCCTGCTGGCCTGATTGCGTGACTGCTCCAAACTCAATCTAGCACCAACACCGAACAGCGACTCACATTTGTGCAGCTCACAAGGCACATCTACACGTCGCCCTATGGTGACATAGCAATGTGCCGCATCTCCCTATAGTGCACTATGGCAATGTAGCAATCACACGTGTCTACGCGTGATCACCAGGTACGTCGCCGTAGTGGTACACTCCCTGGGTATAGCACACTGCTACAGCACTGTAGCAGGGAAATTTAGCCATTTAACAACTCATACTGCACTATGCTTCAGTACTTCCAAAAGGAAATACTAGAACATAGCACCGAACAGAGATATATAGACACACCCACAGTGTAATGTGTAACATGGCCCTATATGTCATAAATATGGCCAAGGCACACAATATAATGCCTTATTAGTGTATATGTGTATAATTCAGTATTGAAGATTTATAGATTCATAGACACTCGGGCTGGAGGGGACTTTGGAAGATCATCGAGTCCAGCCCCCTGCCCCAGGGGCAGGAAGTCAGCAGGGATCACAGGATGTTGAATGAAGATGATGAATGAAAGACAATGAATGAAAAAAAGATTGAAGTTCACCATTACTGAGATATGTCATCTTGCATTAGTGGCAATTTGATTTAATCAGATGTACCCAGTTGATACAAAAATGATCCCCACCAGCACATCAGGAGAAAACCTAAATCTCCTTTAATTTTATTACGTTTTACCCAAACTCACCAAATTCAAGCATCTCATCCCCTTTATATTACTGGATCGCACCATTCTTTGCTTGCATCCTCTTCAGTGGGCGCACATTTCTAAATTATGCTGCTGCTTCTACATGCGCATTAACTCCAGCTCATTTACAATGAGTACCTACCTGCAGCTAAAATAATACTAATGAATCTTCACATTTTTAAAAAGTATATCAATATAATCTGCAAGGCATCTAGTTTAATTGGTTGCTGCAAATAATTCCTCTAAGAAAAACACTTCTGTTTCTTGTTCATGAAGTAACCAGAAATCAAGATTATTGTGGTTTAAAAAAATATTTCAGCTGTTCAAATGCTAGTGTTCAAACACACTATTGTCTAACATAAGTTTGCACAAAATGGCTGATATGAATATTTGTATCCTATGACTGAGCATGCAAGTCCCCTGGTATTGTTTTCTTATTGTCTGACTTGAAGAAATACTAATCTTTTGTTTGTTTTGCAAACAATTCAGGACTGTTGAACAAATCTATTGGGCAAATAATAAAAGAGGCCTCTCAAATACTGGGGGGAACAACTTCACTGTGAACATTTGGAACACTTTTAAATATTAATTAATTTTAAGTAATTATTATGGGGGAATAAAGACTCAGTGGCGTGCAAATAGTGAGCAAAAGAATTATTAGCAAGAATATCCTTGAGTAGCTTTTTTCTGTAGCTACTCATCCCTGTTAACATAGCCACAACAATATGATACCATATTGTTAACATAGCTGCTAACAATATTGTATCATAAAGCACTCAAGCTTATTTGGATAAAGGAAAGCTTCTCCAAATTTTTTACAGAATTATTTTTGGTACTCGTGGCCATTTAAACCTCCATAATCTCTTACCAGACTTCAAAGACATGCTCAAGGAAATCATTTGAAATATAAATAGTCTTCAGCTCACCTTGTAAAAAAAATGGGCAGATTAGATGTGAAGAGCATGCAAATAGGGACAATAGCTGCGGTGTTAGTAGCTCACTGCCAGACTGACCCATGGCAATGTAAAGATATTGTGAAATCTTATGTTATAGATAAGACCAGGTTTCTTTGCCTAAACCAGGAGTGGCCAACCTGTGCCACAAGTGGCATGGGCAGCCTCTGTGTGGGGCACACAGCAGACCACGGGAGGGGATAGGCAGATGGGGCAGAAAGCAGAGCACCAGATCGGGCAGAAAGCACAGGACAGGAAGCGGAGCAGTGTATTTGTAAAAGTGCATGGGATCGGCACTCGGTGAGAGTGTGGCATACCTGCCAAAAAGATTGTCCCTCACTGGCTTAAACCATGGCTGAAACAGCAGAACTATCCTGCTAAAAGACCCAGTAAGTCAGAGGCATCTCTACTTATTAGCAAAGCTGATGCTTTCTTACGGTGAGAAATTTGCCTATTTCTTTTGAGATAAGTTTGTGTAGATCAGGTCTTGTGTGCCTTCGCAATGACCGTGTGATATGTGCAGGGGTCGATTCCAAGGAGTTCTGATTTCCCTGCCCTTCAGTGATGGCTCTTCACTCTATTTCTGCACAGTGGCGTAGTCTGATTTGATTTACCCTTTAGGTTTCATAATACTTCCACTGTATATGCAAACACCTATGCCCCTGGATAGGTGTTGCACTGCTATGCTACCTCGGGTGGAAATATTACATTCATTTCAGAACAGTAAGAATAAAGTTGCCTCTCTGGGGTTTTGCTGGTTACCTAGGGTTTTACATTGAATAGATATTAGAAGTGAGTCTTCTCCTGGATCTACTCAAAGCCAGATGACAAAGCTCTTTATGTCCCACAGCTAACTCTGTCCATACACATTTTCAGAATTTTAAAAATTTAATTCCAGTTTTGAGCTGTCCTTTAATTCCTGTTCCTTTCCTGCCTGTAGGGTCTTTGTGGACTTGTTGGGTTGCCACTGCTATTTGCTTTAGCTATATTGTCATTATTTCCTTCCTCCTCATACTTTTATAGACTGCAAAGGCTTTCTTCTGTTACATGTCAGTTAAAGTGAAATGACATGACTGGATTGTCATTGAGCAACGTTTGTTAGGGCACAACAGCATGGAGCAACTCCAGGCCAAAATAGCCATAAAGATTCTGGAGCAATATTAACCTAAAGCCTCAGCCCTAAGTCCTAACAGAAACTGTCCTACCAGAAAGATGATCAATACTTAATTGAAAGGGGAATAAAACTAATGATGATAAAATAATGGGAAGACTTGCAGATGAAGGATAAGGATCAAAGCGTTATAAGTTTACAACCAGGCAGGACTTTATATCGGGGTTTAGAATATTACATGTAATTCGGTGCATCTACACGAGACACTTACTGTGCATTCGCCTAATAACACTGCGCAGTAGCATGGCGGTTAAAAACCATGCTAATCGCCGACTGCACAGTATTATTAAGCTAATGTGCAGTAAGCGTCACAATATCACTGTGCACTGGCGCTACTGCGCAGTAACTCTGATTACTGTGCATTCAGTTAGTACTGTATTAAGAAAGGACTAAACGAAATGCGCAGTATCTAAGGTGCATTAATGAACATGTAAATGCGCCCAGCATGCAGATACAACTCAAGCTATTACTTGCTGTCATAGTATCACGGCTTTAGTAGTGTATATAAAGAATCAAACTCATTTTTTCCATTTCTTCTACTTCGTTATGGGTGACCTGTTGCTCCTTCTCAAAAATTTATGCAGCTATCAGCACATGCAAGGTCTGAACAAGAATTCCTCTGTCATTTTCCAAGAAGTGTCACAGAGATATTACTTGTCTTTTTAATAACTTTGGAGGTAAGACACTTGGTTCCAATTCAAAGGTAAAACTGATCTTGTGTGGTACAGAGGGCATATGAGGGAGAGGAGGACAGGGGGAAAAACAGGAGGATTTAGTGCAGCATGACATAATGTACATCAGCTAACGAACAAAAAACAGAACATTTTCTGAAATGTGCCTGATTTTCCTCTCCTCTATAAACCTGATGTAGCTCAACTGAGAGAACATTGAGGTCCAAGGTGTGAAAATAGTTCTTCAGCCTATCTTAATTTCATTGCCTCCCACTAATGGAAAAGAGAACCCAGGCTCCCACTAATTAAAGTGAGATATTAGCCTTCTAAAGAATGAATCCATAATCATTTTCCCTACCTGTGTTTGGACCAAATTAATCTCTGTCTTATTAAGCATGCATGTGTGTATTAATTGTAGGCATTTGCAACTTTTTAAAACAGAGTTTGTAAATACGTTGTACCTTCTGTGTATATAAGCACGGGCAATCTATGGAATAGGTTTAATATGATTTAACCTGATTGTAAGGCACTGGAAATGAATATTAAAGAGATCTGAGACATAAGAAATGAAAAGGTGACTGAGTAATAAGACATGCAAGCACGTTAGCTGTCTGCAGAATGGCATTTTCAGATGGAAGGCAAACCTGACAAGGCAGACTTGCAAGTGAAGCAAAGTGCAGCCATTACAAAACAAAAGATAGCTGGCGATCAACTGGGACAAGTAATTTTAGCCTATTAGACAAGCGAATATCCCGACAGCAAGACAAATTTGCATACAGAGTTTTGCAGCAAAATGAAGGTAATTAACCTTTGGAACAGATTGCCGAGGAAAGTGGTAATATTCTCCATCATTTGAAGTCTTAAGTAAATCCATGAGTGTCTGCCTAAAAAAGTGCTCATTATTATGATTTACTTGTATTACAGTAGCAAGCAGGAATCGTCGTCATGGATTGGGGCCATATTGGGTAAGACTGTAAAAACACAGAAAAAAGAAGGAAATCCTTATCCTAAGAAGTTTACTATCTAGATACAGAACACAAGACAACAAGTGGATGCAGGCATCCAAGGCAACAATGAGAAAAAACCCAAGCCAGTAGTTACGAGATGAGTGTATGTCGTGTGCCTTATGCTGGATGTCATACTAAGGCATCACAATGCCTCCCTTTTTTGGCTTTAAAATCTAGGATTGCTACTAAAGAGGATAAGATTCCAGAGTGATCATGTTAATCCTGTCTTCGATTTCCTGGAGGAAACAGCAATTTGCTCAGGTTTTGCTGTAAGTATCTTGAAACTAGAAATGGGTGAATATTCACAACCAACACTTGCATATGAGGAACTTCACCTTTTCCTGTCCCATTCATAAAATACCCATGAATGGACTCTCCTGGGGGATCCTCAGCCGCATTAATCATTCGGTATGCATTAGTTTGTGTTCAAGGTGAAAACCGGTTTCCAAAATCAGGGGAAAGTTGTCTGCCATTTGTTGCCAAATGGAAGGCTGGTCCTAATGTTGCATAAAAATGGGGCAGCTCTCCAAGCTCCCCATATACCATATTTACTCACATATCACACACAGCCTTTCCCCAAAAAACAGCCCCTCCAATACTGGGGTGCGTCTTAAGCCGGAAAGCTGATTTGTCTTTGCTGGAATTGAAGCAAGCATGGAGACATGGCTCCAAGAGGGATGCCATGCTTCTTCTGCCAGGCTCTGGGAGGGAGAGGGTGACGTTCGCCCTTCAGATGCAGAGTTACAGTATTAATCCTCTCGCAGCCACAGCTGCCGCAGTCAAGATCCCCTGCAGTCAGCCTTCTGCTGTAACTAGAAAAGCCTTTTTTCCCCTTCATTCTGCTTTCAGAAAAACAAGGTCTTATTTGGGGATGTGGGGCATGTGAGAAAATGCAGAAGATTAGGATGAAGCATGGCATGGTGGTCCCAGGAGGCCCCAACTCTGTTAAAATGATGTGAGGTGCGGCCTGTATTTGACCACCCTTCGATCCCAGTGTTTTCAGTCTCTGATAGCAGATGCTTTAGAAATGCAAATCTCCATGGTTCAGATCCTTTTAATGAACCTCCTTCCCCTGGCACTAGTAGTACAACGGTCTGGGGGGGGCGTGCATAATCTTTCTGAAGTGCGTGTTAGACATATTCAAAAGTCACTACTGGGGGGGGGAATCTTTCCATAAAGAGATTGCCACATTCAGGACTGCTTTGCTTTCTGAACTGTTCAGTCTGGGTGAGGTTTGCATAGCGTGGGAGGCTTGTCTCTGAAGCAATCAATAAATGGCTCTGTGGAAAGTTTCTCGCAGTAAAATCACCGTTTACTCTGACTGCCCATGCCTATCTCTTTATTACAGTTGTAAAAGCCATTATCATTCCAGAAAGGGAATGTGAACTGCACTGGAGGAAAGCAGCTAGAGGTTTTGAATCCAGATGGAGTGATAGAAAGGGGTTTTTTTCCCCCTCCTTCTCTGAACTGCTGACTGGGAATTTGACTCATAAAACCTTGTTAGAAAACGCAGAGTGAATTGCCAGGCTGATACGTTGTTAAGACAGAGACAAGTGGATGGCATTTAGATAAGATTCAAAATTAGCCTGTTCTGAGATGGTTCACTGACAGTAGTGACAGGAAATTATTGTACGTAAGTCAGCTATGGGAAATGCCAGGTTTATCTCATAACCACGGCCTTCCACAAATTGCTTCCCTATGTGGCTGTGAGCAAATCCGCAGAAAATGCCACGTGTGTGTGTGTGTTTACAGACATGAAGGACTGATGACTGGAGGGATGCCGCCTTTTGTTGATCTCCACGTGTACCGGAGAGGGGAGGGTACTCTGCATCTACTGCCATTGGCAGGTCCATAGGAGGGTGGGTGGAAAGGTCCTGTCATTCCTTGTATTCTCAGCAGTAGCCAGCACTGTTCCTCTGGGGAAAGAGCAAGTTTAAGGTCAGCAGGAGCAGTTTAAGAGCTTAGGTCTCTGCCCAGGTTGAGCTTATTGGCTGATGCTCAGTGCCCCTGCAGGGTGGCAACACTGACCCGTTTCCATGACTTTGCCCACGAAGCATGTTCTTACCACTGGCTCTTGCTCAGCATGTCCTAAGTGAACTAGCTGCAAGGATGGAGGGTTTCCACTGCCCTCCCCCTGCAAGGTCATCAGAGCTGTGTCACCTTTCACATGGAAAAGGAGGAGAATTTCCAGCCTGGTGCTTCTCCCTAGTTTTGGTGTCAGCCCAGGGGGACCCAAAAACCTTTTGGCATATCCCTTGACCCCAAGTCTGGCAGGGTTGAGCACTAGTAGAGACAAAAGGGCTTTGGAAAGCACCCACTGGCAAATCAGATTGTCCGTAGGAGATCGCTATGTCCATCAGATTGTCCGTAGGAGATTGCTATGTCCATCAGCTTGTGCATAGGAGATTGCTATGTCCATCAGCTTGTCCAAAGGAGATCGCTATCTCCATCAGCTTGTCCATAGGAGATCGCTATGTCCATCAGCTTGTCCATAGGAGATCGCTATGTCCATCAGATTGTCTGTAGGAGATCGCTATGTCCATCAGATTGTCTGTAGGAGATCGCTATGTCCATCAGCTTGTCCGTAGGAGATCGCTATGCTGGTACCAGAGACCACAGTGTCATCCGTGTTTCATATCCACCTTGTTTTAATTGTACTGAAAACAGCATGCAAACCGGTTCTGTCTTTAGTCTGCCTGAATGGTATCAAGCAGCCAAGTCCCATCGCTCACTTCAGATCCCACAGAGTACTTTATTTTGCACTAGCCAAAAGCACGCTCTCAACTCGTCATCCAACAGGTGATATTTCAAACTGCACAGTGTTCCTCTGAACCCGAGAAAGTGATAATGATATCTGGGACTTTTCTCCTGTGGCAGGCTCAGCTTGAAGAGGTGCTTACAGTTCTTTGTTCATTAGCTGCTCTTACACTTGTGGGCTTTGAATAGTTCCAGCACCTGGCTTCTTTGAAGGTACCCCATCTGCTCATTACCCAAAATACAGGGTCACTCGTACACTGCTCATCTGAGGGTAAGTAAGCAGTGATTGAGCAGAAGGAGATGAGAAACCTTGCACATGCTTCTAAAGCCTTCCTCCTTTGATCCAATTCCTCCTCTGGACAACTGCCAAGGTGCTGAAAAAAAACACAGAAGCATGTGAAGAGTGAAGGGGAAAAAAAAAAAAGGGAAGCCAACACAAAGCGAACGTTATTGGATTTCCACGTAAAGAATCACTGCCTGCTGTTGTATGCGTACTGACAGAATAGACGCCAAGAGAATTAGCAGACATGACTGTATCTCTCGCCCCCGCTCCTGAAGGATGCGGATGAGTGTTTTTGTGATGAACATATCTCAAGCCTCAGCAGAATTAGATTAATGTGTTTTACATTAATGATCCAACTTCTCCCCCTTGCCCCCTGCACCTCATGGGTGCCCCCATTCAACTAGGGGATTACGCACGTGAGCAGATTCACTGATTTCATTGGAGCAACGTGCCTGGTAAAAATGAGATGCACGGTTAAGTGTCACAATGAGTCTGTGTCTGAAGCAATTCCGGTTTTTCTATTCGGTGCTTGCTTCTTTTTTTTAACCTTAACTTGACCTTTCCTTTTCCCATCATGTTTTACCACCTGAAATTCCACAATCACATTTCAAACATCAGCTGCTTAACGCCTTGTGAAATGGCTGGTAGGACATGATAGGAGAAATTGGCTCTTCATTCCAGTGACAGAAGGACATGCTTTTGGTGCAGGAGAAACCGAGCCCTCATGGCGCTGCTTTAAAAGACCATTATAATACCAGCTGCACGCTCTCTCTTCACTTTTTCCATAGTTATCTAGACCTTATTTCTTTACTCCTTTCCCTTTTTGTAATTGGATTCTGACATGCACAACTGCTAGCAGCAGATTAAAGTGCTCACAGATAGAGTCCTCTACGATTTACCATATCGTGCTTTTATTTAAGAAAACTACTAAACAACCATTTGGAATCGCACTTTGGCACCCTTACAGGTAGCTGCCGCAAAAGATCAATAGTTGCTAACCTGCAGCGTACGCTTGTAGCATGTGGCACTTTAATATGGGACAAAATGTGCTGTTAAAATAGATGGCGCCATTTAAATTTTCATTCGTGGGTTTTAATTTACTTTCTACAGGGTGATATTTCCTAGTTCCAGAAAGTGAACGTCACAATCAGTAATAGCTGTGTGCATCACTTCTTTCTTTTGGTGCAGTTTCTCTAATCAAATCTATGAGTGAAATAAACAACCACCATAAAATGGGTTTATTACTCATTTAATTGGTTTTCAACAAAAGCTTCTTTTATTAGACTTTATATCCCTATAAACAAAAGTAATTAAATCTACCGACAGCTAAACATCGCATATTTCAATTAAACTCTTTCCTTTGATCCTGGGATTTACCTATAAAGAGCCGGTGAGACACATAATGATGCTGAGTACGTTTCATGGACTCTTCTGCTTCCCTAGGACACTATCCTGTAAACTAGACAATACAGATGTGAGGTAGGCTTTAGGACCCCAGGAACTGAGCTGGTCAAGAAGGTTTTTTTGGTCCCAAAACGTTAATTTGTCAAAATAGGATTTTTGTGTGGCAGTAGATCAACTTCTACACAATTTTTTTTCCTGGGAGATGTCTCAGGTCCATGATGGTAGTGCTGATCAAAAAAAGTAAGAGAGACTGCCCCATACCATGGTTAGGGCACTCAGCTGGGCACCCCCAGGCTCAAGTCTTTAGTTTTGTTGTTGCAAAACAGACACGTGAATTGGGATTTCCTCTTCCCAATTAAGTGCTGTAACTGCTGGGCTATTGAGTCAATATATCTCACTCTGGCCAAAGGTGTAGATACATGTATTTATGCAAAGTGGAACAGCTCCAGTAGACATTTTAAGTGCATTAGAATAGCTAGCAGGGCAGTGGTTAGAGCATCCCTTAAGGAGACCCAGGTTCAAATCCTCTCTCCGAATTAAGCCAAGTAGGCACTTGAACTTCCGATTCCCCACACACCAGGTGACTCCCCTAACCAGTGGAATAAACTTCCATGGGCAAAAAAAAGTTTCCCAAACCTGGAGATATTTTGCAAAATAAAAGTTTGGGGGGGTGTTTCTGGCTCACCCTACTGTGGAGGAAACAATGTAAGAGCAGTTCAGATATAATGTGAACTATATTCCTGTGAAATATATAGCACAATCCCCAGCACACCTACAGGTTGGGGGATGACCTCCTCAGCAGCTCAGAGAGATCTTGAACGGAATGGGCTTCCAAGAATGGGCTTCCAAGAGAGGTGGTGCTATCACCTAACTTGGAGGTCTTCAAGAGGAGGCTAGATAGGCACCTGGCTGGGGTCGTCTGACCTCGGTCCTCTTTCCTGCCAGGGGCAGGGGGTCGGACACGATGATCCATTGGGTCTCTTCCAACTCTACAATCTATGAAGCTATGAATATTCCCTCACTTGTATAGTGTTTTTAATACAAAGTGCAGCTAGATGCTGAGCTGCAAAGACCTCATGGATTTCTACATAAAATGCCAACTTTCTGAATCTGGGAGTACTTTTACATTAGACCGATTTCAGAATGGCTCAGCATGCCTCGGCTTCAGTGCTGAAAAAAGAGCTGTTATTTTCACATTATACTTTTGGAGTAAACAAAGTCTTTAAAGTTATCACCCTAAATTCTGGGGACAAATCATTAACTGGTGTAAATTGTCACGACTTCATTAACTTCAGCAGAGCTACAACAGTTGTCACAAATGGAGAATCTGACCCCTGACATTTCATTTCATGTTAATGACCGCGGGCTGTGATTTTATAATCTATCTGCACTTTGACCATGTGACTCTTGTAATAGAAATGGCCCCAAATTCAGCAGTGAAGCATTCCCTAATGTTGCAGTCCCCAGGGCATCTCTTTCCAGTGGAGAATCAAGCTATAAACACAATTTTCTTTGAGAACGAAGAGAGAAATATCAGCAAGTACAAATACTGTTGTCTGAGCCCCAGATATACCCGATCTGCTATTTATGAACTAAATGCTATTATAATCAATGTGAGTAAACCCCTAACAGGAGTCAGGCACCTAAATGCTTTCAGCGGTTCTGGCTCTTAATGGCCCCATGTACACGAGACGCTGACTGGGCAGATGTTAGCATGCAGTCACGTAGTACTTGCATACACAAATACTAAATGTCTGCATCACCGAATGGCTTTTTTGTGACACTGACTGTGCAGTAGCTCATTCCTACTATGCGTCGCGCCTTGTGCCATGCAATGCTACTGCGTAGTAGCAAGAAGCTACTGCGCAGTCAGCAACTCGTGTAGATGTGGCCAGTACATCGCCCAGCAAAATAGACTAATAATAACCAACCTTTAAATTCACATGTTTTCTTTAAATGAAACATGCCACAGTTTCTCCCTTGGCCACCTCCTCGTGTGTTAAATGGAAAGCATCCTTATTAGGCTAAGGCAGGGGGGTTGTAGACATTAAAAGACACAAAACATCAAACAAACATCCTAAGCTTCTTGGTTTACCAATTACCTTTTCCAGCTTCTCTTAGGCAGTTGGTTAGTTCTTTCCTTTGGATAAAGCTTGTTGTTGGATTGGTACTGATGGGTTGGTGTTGTCTTCCTGAATGATCAACTAGTTTATCCTAGCTGGGAACCCGACTCTATGATCAGTACTAGAAAACACATGTCCTATTGCAGATACTTCTGCAGCTAAGGTTATCAACACCAGTGATCTTACCTCCATGGCTTTCACTGTTAACCATATTTAGACATATTTTAGAGCCCATCATAAATATGAATAAAAACTGCACTGATTTCACAGGTACATTTTCTGTTTGTAGCACTCTACTTGGAGGTGAAGTACCACTTGCTCTGTGTTATCAAAAGGAGGAAGTGTGGCTTGGGGATAAGGTAGTAACTAAGGCAGAGGTTCTCAACCTTTTATTAGACTTGAGGTATGCCTTGATACACCCAGAAAATGCCAGCTCTTTGCACCCACTCATTTATTGAGTGCAGAAAGTAATAGAACAATTCTTCTCTTGTGAAGAACTCAGAAAGACGACAATAAGTCAAAATGTTTGTGGCATTATGGATTCCTATGTGAAATTGCTAGGTTTCTCTTGTGAATCATGTGTGTTTGCACATCTAGTATTGCATGGCATCCCATGCCATCCTTAAAAGGATCTCATGGCAGCCCAGGGTGGTACAGCACCCTTTTTGAGAATCACTGACCTAAGGAGTGAGAAGCCCTGTGTTCAGTTCATGGTGTCAGCTATGACTTGTGATATGACCAATGCCTCATTTCAAATTTGTGGCTAATACAGCCCAGAATTAATCTTTATTTGGATTTTGCCTTATGGCAGCTCGTTCTTTTGGCATGTCTAGGTCTACTAGCAAACTTTATGATTTGTATTCAAGGCCCTGTACACTTTGTTCTCTGGTATAGTCATCAAAGACATACTTAGTGACAGAAAAGACTTTCTTTTCTTGTTGTGCATACAAATTAGCATCCTTTACACAGCAATTCTTCAGTACTCTGCATTATGTCCTTCAGCACTGGAAGCTGGCTTCAGAGGCAGGTTTCTAAAACCTCCAGAAAGTATAAAGACTCGGTTTTTGTAAATGTGTGACGAGGCTGTTGATTAATATAGAAGCCTTTGGAAGAGCTGTTAATAGAAACAAGATAGTAGCTCAAAATAGAACAGTAGTATATACAAGCAAATCTACTTTTCCTAAGAACAAAACCATCACAGTAATGTGGATGGCTAGGTATAAATTAATGTATGAAAGCATAATCTGGTCATCACTATGTGGGTGATTCCATAGCCTGGTTCACAAATACTGGTCTGTCTGCAAAATGGAGCATTTCCTTCTTAATTACCAAGGAAATGGAGCATTGCCTTTTTAATTACCAAGGAAGGACTTAAGAGTTTATATGGAGCGTGCAGGGATTAAAAGAGGTATCACAAATCTAAAAATATTGAGAACCATTGTGGCAGCCTAACCTAAAGGGAAGTTGGTTAAAGGCAAAGTTATCGCATGGCTACTCCATAATAATGGGGTCCTTTCCACTTAAGAAGAGCTAATACTTCAGGGTTTAGTCCCTCAGATCCTAGAATTCCTCTTGGAAGACAAGCCCTCCCATACCTTGTCCAATGCAAGCCAAGTCTTAGAAACCATGATGTGGCCTAAAAATCTTGCTTTCTAAACACATATGGCTCAGTCAAATCAGCCAGTGTCCTGTTTGAATCAGGGTCTTATATAGTTTGGTTTGTAGGATCATACTTATTTTATTTCAGGATTCTTGTATACAGACCACTGTAGCACCTGGGCACTAGAGATGGCTGGAAACACGGCATTTCCTGCTATGTTCAAACAGTGCATTTGGACTTCTCATTCTAATTGGAAAAAAAATTAATTAAATAGTTGTCAAAATGCCTGAATGGTCTGTTTTCTCTTTTAACAAAGTGAGTGCATCTACATGTGCATTAGTATGATGCAATAAACTCCTGGGAGTTTGTATCAGAGTTTATTGTTCCTGGGCACCACGTTTACACGTGCTCCCAGGACCACAGCAAGTTGATCTGGGTCAGAGCAGCCCTGGCTGGCAGGGGCCCCAGAGGGTCAGCCTGCCAGCCTGGTGCTGCTCCAGCCTAGCACAGTGTGCTGCGGAGGGGCTGGCTGGGGCATGAGGGTGCTCCAGTGCTGGGATAACTATGGAAATCGGTCCGAGATCCTTCTTGATGGTGATTGTATCAGTAGCATACTGTTACTGCCAGCAGGCAGCCCCCACACTGAAGCACTGTTGTGCCCTAGCCAACGCCATCAGCATCTATACATGCATTGTGTTGCATTAAATAACATCACCACAGGAGAGTACTTGTATTTACAAGTACTAACCTACGGCAACATTTATTAGTTTACTGGAGCCTAATAAGGCTGCCTGTTGAGATGCTGAGATTTTACTGCAGAGCTAATTACTCTACTCCGCAGTAAACATCTTGTGCAGATCCACCCAGTATGTAATACAAACAGAAATAAATTTAAATGATAGAATAAATCAATAGAAATGATATGAGTCAAAACCAAGTGTTTTTATCCTATCAAAAGAAAACACTTAGATGTTAGAGAAATGCAGAAATTGAAACCAATTGGTTTCAACATTTTTTCTGCCAAAAATGATGTCAAAATTGATCCATTTCCACAAAACAGTTTAATTTTGACATCAAATGCTCTTTCTAAGAAGAAAAGCTTTCTGTCTTTTTGTCTCTATTGGCAGTAATTACAGTTATATTATAATTTTGTTGATTTCTTCAGCAGTAAACTGAATGCCGTAGAAGGTCTGAAAACCTAGTCATTAAAGGACTTACAGTCCAAATAATATCAGTTAAGGCAATTTTGAATTATGGAATGAAATCATAGTTTCACTGAAGTCAATGGGCATTTTGCCATTGACTTACTGAAGCCAAGATTTTACTCGTGTTGGTAAGCACATAGGGTAAGAAGCCATCTTTTTTTTTCATTGTTATATGCCTTATACCTACATCTCAAAAGAAGCTGGATAGAATATTCTAAACTTTCACTGATAGCAACCAGCCATTGCCATTGAGGCTAGGCACAGTAGTTACACATCAATTGGTTTAAGTGATCAGAAACTGGTTTAAACCTGTAACAGAACAGAAGTTCATTGCACGTAAACCAGTTTTAAAATGGCTGAAACCAGTTTAAGATAAACTTGGTTGAATGTAGTATCAGACTTAACTGAGGTAGGTCAAACCAGTTTATGAAACTTCTGTCCCAGACCTCAGTGGTTGTCAGAAAAGAAACAAGACCAAACAATGCCCTCTTGATGGCCCTACGTGTTGAACGCTACATGCACATTCTGGCCAGTCCCTGCTCCCACAATGGGACACATCAGTAGTTGCCTTCCATGATGAATTCAGATCATCAGTTGATTTTTTGGGGGGTTTTCTCACTTTTGTCAGACACAACGATTTCTCTTCGGAGGATTTGTAAATAACACTGTTACGATGCCTTTTTTCAGCTGTGTGAGAACCAACTGGTTTATTGCACAACTCAGACTACATTTGTCAAAAGTGTTTGCTAAGGCTCATGAACCTTTCAAGCAATGCCAGGCTGATTAATGGTCTGCTATCAAAATACAGTTACATTTCAAGGCTTCATGTAGTTTGATGTGGATGTGTAGCTAATGGAACTCATCAGTTTTAACTCAAGTTGGTTTAAATTCATTTGAACTTGGAATTTACAAAATGTATGAATATTGTCTGGATCTCTATGATGGGATCAAATGAAATAGTTGCTCAACTCCCTCCTGAACCTTGCATATCTTTTCTCTTACTCATTTTCAGATTCCCTTTAATGCCCCTGAAGTGGTTGCTCATTTATAACACAGCACACCAAGATACCACATAAAGCTTATTACAAGTACACCATGGTCATTAGGCAGAGATCTGAGTTCCTTACCCTCTCCCCATCTCCTCTCTGAGTTTGACTTCCTTCGTGTGTAAGTGCAGGGTAACTCTATTGGCTTCACTGAAATTACACCAGTGTTTTCAGGATCAGAATAATAGGAAATATTTACAGGTAGATTTAGGTTTTTGCTTTTAAAGGAAAAAAAAAAAGAACCCGTCATTTGGTATACAGGCTAGCAGACAGCTCTGCATAGTCATCTACACTGAACATCCTCAGCACTGTTCATAATTCAACAGCATGATCAGAGGCTTCTATTTTTGCACCTCCTTTTTATTACTATGACCCTTTTTCCCCCTACAACAAGCAGGTCCCATCTACCGTCACGATGAACATCCCCCTGAATTTGTTCTACGAGACACTGCTTTCCCTCCACTTCACTATCTTTATAATTGGATCTCAAAGATAAATTAACTGGAAAGAAGTGAAAGAAGGTGAGGAATATTGTAAGAGATATACGTCCACCATACATTGTTTTTAGAGTGTGCATACTTCTGCCAGGTAGCCACAAAAGGTAAAGTTTTCAGAAGGAGTTGAGAGCCTAAGTTGCATCTCATAAGTGTCTTAGGGCAAGATTTGCAAAGGTATATAGGCATTTAAGATACACAGAGGTACCTACTGCAATTTGCAAAAGTGCCTAAGTAATTTAGGTATCTAACTCCTTGATTTCTCTGGCCCCCTCTACATATTTAGGTAAAGGCACAATTGGATCTAATGCTCAGTCTACACCAGTGGTCTCCAACCTTTTTATGGTGTAGATCTCTTTTTGGCACCCCAGGATCTACTGCCCCCCCACCTGCCCTGCCCCTGCCTCCTGGACAAGCTGCCCAGGCTCTGACCCCACCCACCCAGCCCAGCCCGGGTGGCAGGCGGTGTGGCTCAGCCCAGCCACGTGCATCCTGCCACTCCCGATCATGGTGCCTCTGACAGACTGAGATTGATTATCAGAGGCATCACGATTGACCAGTCGATCGAGATCGACTGGTTGGTGACCACTGATCTACACAATGATGCCTCTGGCCATGCCACACAAGCATGGCAGGAGTTGTGACTGTGGGATCGCACATTAGATGTGGGCTCCCCCTGCAATCTTGGGCTCCCCCTGCATTGACAAGAAGCAGGCTTCAGGGGCTGGGAGCCCCCTTTGCTGACAGGTCTTTCAGCCATGGGGACTATGTGCAGCCAGGACTGAGAGCCCCATCAGGTGCGGGGATTTTTGGTCCTGGCTGTGCATGGGGCACAGCCAGGACCAAGAGCCCTATCAGGCACGGCACTCTCTGTCCCCATGGTGGTCTCCCAGAAGCAGAGGTGCACGGGGCACCCCTACAGCTCTGATATTGCAATGGCTAGGAGATCACAATGGCTAGCTGCAATCGCCCAACTGCTGCCTGGAGCACCCTCACAACCCTGTGGCTGGGAGACCACATTGGCTACAATGGACTGTCTACACATGCAACTTAAAGCTGGATAAAACCAGCTATAAAGTTATTATACATTTCTGAGCAATACCTTTATAGCTGGTTGGACAGTTTTGAGGCATGGTGGTTAATTTGCACATGGAGCCAGTCTAAATTTATTGTGTAGTTAACAAGGTAATTGCACAATAGCTATAATGAGTAGATGGGGGCCAAGTATCAAACTGTTTCCTTACAAAACAAAAAGAGGATATTTTAATCTAGACAAGACAATGAGATGTTTCAATAAACAGTAAGTAGCACCTCTCCCTTATGATTTTAAAAGTAAAATAGATATAATAAAATATTTCAAATAGCATGACATTAAAATATATGAGTAACAATAGGTTATTTACATTATAAAATATAAAGAGTAATACATGACGTAAAGCTTGAAATATTTTGAAATGATACAATTGTCAAAAATTTAAATTAGCTGAAAAAATATTTCAAAATGGCTTTCTGTGAGAATTCCCATGGAAATTCATGAGTTCATGAAACATGGTAGGTTTGTTAAAGCAGGTTTTTCCAATCAAGTAATTGCTATGATGACAACCTTCCCAAATATCCTAATTATAATATACACAAATTGAGACTATGCTAATTATAATATGTACAAATTAAGATTAGACAATTTTTGGGTCAGGGGATTGACTATATGATCCTTGTCTGTATTTTGAACTAACATAACTCCAGGAATTATAATAAAATCATTAAAAAATGATAATCTTTATAATTCTGTTTTGTTTAAAGGGTTTCTTCTAGCTTTGTTGTCTGCTTATACAATGTGAAGTGAAGATGGAAGGGTTTTTTTATTTGTTCATTTTGCATTTGTATCCTGAAAAAACCTAAACAATATAATAAAGGAAGGACCCCCCCCACAGTTTTTTACATACTATGTTATGACTTTAGAAGAAAGTAATTAGGGTCAACTATGCAGGAAGTGAGACATGTGTAGGCTGAATTTGTGATAGGAATAGTAGTTATATGTTATATGGTAGACACAACAGGCTGGAGGGCATTCTATTGCTTTATTTACTTCACTAACTGAAAAAGCTTATAAAAGTGAAATAATGCTGGAAAACATTTTTTATATTGTCAAATGCTACTGAACTAAATAAATGGATAATACATCAAGTGTGTGCTTATTATGCTTGCCATAGCCTATACTCAGCTGAGAAAAAGTGTGCATATCATTCATTTAGAAGCACTTTTTAGATGTTGACTCGTGAAATCAGTGCGTTAAATAATTTAACCTTTAGTTCCAGAAGTCCCCTGGCATCCTATTAAAAGTAAAGTTCATTGGGAGCCATGTTTAAGAACCAGGAATATCTTTTTATGATGATACATCTTAATAAGTGTAACTGTATGGAGGAAATTTGTTATGCTGTCTGTATGCTGAGGGCTAGATTGAGAATAGCCTGGCTAAGGTGTGTAATGAGGTGTTACAGGCTCCAAGGAGACTCCTTTAATTGATTCAGGCCAGAAAAAATGACCTGATCACATAGTTTAATTTCCTGGGTACCACAGGCCATTACATTTCACAAGCTTACCCAGGTATGAGTCCAGTAACTCGTGTTAGGCTGAAACCAAATTTGAGTTTTGTCTAATGCACCCAGTTTTGGTTTGGTGACCTCAAGAGGTGGACAATTCACTACTTGCCTTGGTAATTTGTTCCAAAGAGTCATCACCTATTAAAATTTTGTATCTTGTTTATAATATGAGCTTTTCTGGCATTCATTTTGAGTTGTTGCTTTCTTTCCCACTAAATGACAGCCCTTTAGCAGCCACCGTTTTTAATCTGGAGAAGAACTGATAACCTATGATCTAGTCGCCTCTCAATCATCTCTTTGATAAGCTATAAGAGGCTGAGATCTTGAAATGTCTCATTGTTGTGCCTTTTCTCCTGCCACCAACTAGTTTGGAGGCTTTTTTTCTGCATATTCCTTGATTTCTTATTATTCTTTTTAACGCGAGCACAAGGGACTACAACCTGTTTCATGTATGTGCTCCAAAGACGAACAGTTCAATACAATCCTTGGATATTTGTGCCCAGCAGTGTATATAACTGCACAACCAACATTGCAATCTGAGTTTCTCCCTTGCCACAGACACACTTGTCCATGTTCTGATCTCAATTCCATCCTGTAAATGTGGCATTAGATTTACGGTGGAGTGCAAGTGGAGCTTCTCCCATGAAATTTTGATCTCCACCTGATCTTTGCTTCCAATATAACTAAGCTTTAGACCCCTGTCATTATAACCAAATCTCCCAGTTATGAAGATAAATGCATTAATAAGTGCACAGTGTGGCCAGAGGCTGATCTTAGATGCAAAGAAACTGCAGACATTTTCTCTTGGTATCTTTTAAATTACTCATCTTAGTATTTTCTCTTAGTATCTTTCAAATCACTCAATCTTCATGCTCAGGGATCCATGCCAGCTTAAAAAATATCACTCTAAAGAAGCAAAATCAAGTCATTGGTTTGAAGCAGTCTTGGAACATTATAAAAACCATGCAAGTGGGTAGTTTGTCAGTCTCCCTGCAAAGGCAATGCACAGTGTAAGAGATTGCTAAATGCATTAACACTCACAGGCACAGTACTTGGATAGAGTTTGGGGGAGATTAATGAACCAGGAAATGCTGAATATGTGTTTTGTGAAGTAAAGAGGGGCTGCAGTATGAGAAGAAAAAAATCATATTACTGTCATAAGGGTGACTTAGACTGTAGTATGGGCCAAATGTTCAAATGTATTTAAGTACCTAAAGATGCATGCAGAAACATAATGTGATTTTCAAAAGAGCTCAGAGTTCATTAGGTGTCTTAGGACCATCAATTTTGATAAGCAAGCCCAATAAACATCTCTTTGCATCTTTAGGAATCCACATACCTTTGAAAACTGACTTAGTATGCCTTAATCCTCCTTCAATAAGCTTTTAATGACAGACTTACTAGAACCAAAGCTCCCTAATGAAGCAGGAGGTGCTAGCTTCAACTCATGTTAGGGTGGGGAGGCTGCAGGAGGAACAGCAACAGGGATTTGGATGCACTGAGTTAGAATTTATCCTGGGGGTTGAAGGTCAGCATTGCTACCTTTCAAAAAGGGGAAGAAGACACCTAACAGATGGGGAGACCCTCTAGCTGGTCAATGTAGAGAATGGCAGAGCTATGATTTCTTGATGCCTTGGAAGGTTTGGTAGCTAATATCATTCAGAGTAAGGCCATCACGTGTTGATCTAGATTAGACCTAAACCAGGAAAAATGAGCAATGAGGGAAGGCTCCCCTTCTTCCTACTCCACTTTCCAATGCAAGGCCGCGCAAAATCTAGCTCCTACCATTCATTTTCTGATTGCCTATTATACAGCCTTTTCTCAAACTCAAGGTATAAAACTTCAGGTACAACAAATTACTGTCTAGACAGATGGATTAAATCACTTTATAAAAACCTATTCTAAACTGTATAAGAGGCGACAGAGATTGGATTCATGATATTCTGGCTAATTACATGCATATTCACTGAGGTTAGCAAGAAAAGGACTTACTTCAGGACTTGTGGCCTCTTGCCAACCATCTGTGAACTGCTGGAGGTGGTGATAATACACAAGCATTGCTTTTCATATCACATTTGACCACATCGTCCAGTGTCCTTGACAGTGAACAACACCTAGCTTTTATACAGCACTGTTCATCAGTAGGTCTTGAAGAAGGTGATCGTCAAACTTAGGTGAAATGGTACCTGTGGACAATGCTGAAGAACAGTTCACTCCTAGATCATGAGCTCTCCTAAGTGGGCAGGGTCTTCGTCCCTTTTATTTGTACGGTGCTAATGACAGTGGATTCCAGATCACTGTTTGGGGCTTCTAGCTAGACAGAAATAATAAAAAACAGTATTAGAGAGACCAGGTAGTACAACTACAGCACAATCTGCCCAGGCTGAAATTCTTGCTTCTGCCACTTACACTGCTAATTCTAGTTAGTTCATTCATTCCTTCCTTCCTTCCTCCCTCTTTCTCTCCCAGTATGGCCACATAAAATGAAACAGTGCAAACAAACTGTGTGTCGCACATGAAGCAACACAGTCCATTTCCAGGCCATTGCCGAGCAGCAAGAAACTTGAAACCTCACTCTCCTGGAATTACTTTAAAAGGTCAGGAAGAATGAAAAGATTCCTATGTTCTTTATCTCAAAGCTATTTCAGTCCATGATCCAGGCTGCAGATGTTGTGCACCTGCCAGGCCTTGCAACATTTTGTGAAGAGCTGGATGGCAGCTATTTATTTCCCAGATTAATAATGAGTTTTTTGTTATGGCAGAAGAAGCCCTTTGAAGGGATGACTCTTATATCTGGTCTACTCTAAATATTATCTCAGTGAATTTCCAATTCCATGATAAAGTACTCCCCGAGTCAATTCCTTCCTAGACATTTTAGAGTGTCTGATGAAAAGTTGGTTTACAATTAGCAAATAGCCTGCATATGTGGGAGAAGTGCACAATTAACCCTAGGACTGGGGGTAAGCAGAGGCAATGGTGAAGTCCAAATAGGCTGAGCAAAAAGGCAAATGCCTGGTGGCCTTCTGAGGAAAGAGAGCCCCGTAGCAGTAGGGCTGTGCAAAGAAAATGATTGGGAACATGCCGGACTGTTTCTTTTACTTTTAGTTCAAATTGCTTTTCCTTATGCATGCCACAAATTC
>NW_005841875.1:694636-697869 GCF_000455745.1 Alligator sinensis
TGCATACAGGGAGACAGACCGATCCATCCTCACCATTAGACAACCATGACTGGTGACGTCATCTGGGTGAGTGATGGACCAGGGTGGAGGAGCCCTGGACAAAATACTTTCTGTGGTCAGTGGAGAATTGATGGACTACAGAGCACAGAACCAAGGAGAATATCACCCAGAGGAAAGTCCTCCTAGGGCACATTTTTCCCCAGTCTCCAAAAAAAATCCATGAAGGCAAGTCAGGCAAGATATACATCATCAGGGAGAAGTGCTGACCCGAGACTGGAAGCTAACCCAGGCCCAACTGTAGTCTGTCAGAGCCCCCTCTACTGCTTCACCACTTAACTTGACTTCACCACTTTCTGGTAGTACCCTACGGCCCTAATGAGAATAACAGTCCCAGGTGCGAGGGCTATAGACACAGAACCTGTCAGGGGGTATGATTTAATTTCAGAGACATTTCTCTTGTTTCATTTCCTTCACTCAGCTGTGGATTAAAATCCCTTCTCCCACTGCTGCCTATCTAATTTCTTCTTTGGTTGCTTCCCCTTTGGTCTGTTTACTGCCAATGGAAATGGATATGAAACAACTAATAAAATACCCCTAGATGTCAGGAAAATTCAGATCTGACTCTACCTTCAGTCTTTCTATATATGTAAATGCTTCTTGTTACAAGTAGTATGCTGAAGACTGAAATCCCCAGATATACGATTGGCTTGATCACAACTGCTGCTGAACAGAGCTATAAATATTACTGTAAATATTCATGAGGTTCATGTAAATAACATCTCCCACAGAGATGCTGCTGCTGCTACTGGGCTGGAATGGATAGGGAGAGAGATTATTTCCTTGTAGGGGGTGATCCACTTCTCTACGACAGAGAAGGAGATGCATATAAATATAAATGCAGGGAATCCGAGGAACAGCCAAGTCTGAGAAGTCATGGCCTGGGTTTCCAATAAACCCAAATCCTACAGCTGTGGAGAGGCTGATCATATACAACATGTGCTGCATTCGTTAGAGAGGCACAAGAATGCCAGCTTACTCCAGAGGAATGCAAAAACCTAGGACTCTCGGTTCAGAGACGATACATTTTATTTGACCAACTGAGAAATTGCAAAAAAAAGAAGTATATTTTGCTGCAAGCTTTCGGGCTCACATGGCCTTCATCAGGCTCAGGGAAAGTTAAAGATGGTAAAAAGTCCCATATATAGGAAATAAACTTTCTTTTTGCACAGAGGAAGCTGAAGCTGGAAATCTGTCCCTCTGGGTCCATGAGGGTGTCTTTGTGACACTTACTCCAGATGCTGTTTCCCATAGAATATAGGGAAATACCAACGGCTCCTCCAGTCAACGTCTCTAACAATCATAGAATCATATAAAATGAGGGCTGGAAGGGACCTTGGGAGATCAGCTACTCTAACCCCCTACTCAAAGCAGGACCAGCCCCAACTAGATCACCCCAGTCAAGGCTTTGTCTAGTTGTGTCTTTAAAAAACCCCTAAGGATAGAGAGTCCATAACCTCTCTGGGTAACCTGTTCCAGTGCTTTACTAAACTAAGGGAAAACTCATGGTGCAACAGTCACAACTATATTGAGCAAAAAAATGCACACACAAAGGAAGGAGGGGGATGGATGCACTCTTTGCAGTCTGAGCAGCTCTTTCAGCACCACTCCAGCTGACTGAGTAACTACCATGTCAAAATACTATTTGGTCAGAGTTGAACCAAAGAGTTGAATTACTAGTCTGTCCAGGATTGGAGCCTTCATCTCATGGCCTAGGTCTGAGTCTCTGTGTCAGTCTTAGAGTGATTTTGACAATTCTAGGAGATATAAACTCTACCCTACCTACCTTCTTGCCCTGAATGGTCCAACAAGTTTACTGCTTCTGCTATCAGTAAAATGATCTTGCTAAGAAGGAATACATTTCTCTTCAGTTTTATATCTTAGGTATCCAAACATCTGATATGTTCACTACCAAAGCCCGGAGGGTTAAAGATAGTGTCCTTGTTTGCTAACAATGAGCAAGCCAAGAATTTCTTGTCATTCCAGTTATAGCAAAAGGATGCCTTGGCTCCAACCAAAAAAAAAGGGAGAGCATAATAAGACAGTGATAAAGGACTCAGTCTTACATGAACACGATGGATAATATGTTTTTTTTATTTTTACTAGATTGAAAAGGGGTTTTGGAAAGGGAGTTTATGGCAGTACTCTTGGATAATTAAATGTTAATCCGCTAATCTTGGAACATCAGTAATTAATAATTCCCTTTACCCCCCCATGCCTCCCAGCCCTGGGAAGGTAGAAGAGAACTAAGAACAAAAGGACTAAAATCCCTAAAATTACTTTCTAACCCTTATGCACACACCTGAGACTTGGAAGAACTTTTTGCACATGGACAGACGTGTGTGTGTGTGTGTGTGTGTGTGTGTGTGTGTGTGTGTGTGAGGGAGAGGGTTGGTTTTCTTTTTTAAAATATTGTATTTTTGGAGCCATTTTATCATGTAATACACAAGTATACCTTGGGAATTTTCTGAGTAACATGCAAGTCCCAAGCCTCTGCAATGGTACACTTTGTGGCTAGGCGAAAAAGCCATATACTTCTCTATTTCTATGGTGCACAGCTGTGTATGTGTGCATCACTGACCACCCCACATCTCTGCACATAGTTGTAGCAATCACCCTACGTTGAAGGCAGCACTCGTAACCCAACATCCCCATGTCTCAGTTCCTTAAAGAATCTTTTTGGATGTAGGAGCTGAAGCTAAATGTTGTCTTGCCCCATTCTCACTCAATACCCTTGAATCAGGCCTGGTTAACACAATAGTGATGCATAATACAAGTGCGGTACGTAACTTTTATAACCAGAGACCATCCTGTGAGTGTAACCCTCACCTTACATTTTCCCTCAACTCCCACCACCAGTTATTAGTGGGAGTTGGATGTTTAACACCTAGCGTGATAGGGCTCTGCAGGAAGAAGACTGTCCTGAATTAAAGGCAGTTTATGGCCCTTCATGCTGATTTCTTTTTTTATCTGCTCCTATTATTTTCAACCTTAAGAGAGGATTCATGTTGTGAAAATAAGCTTTCCCCGGGGGACGTAGAAAAAAAAAGGGAATTTGTGAGAGTCTCTCTAACAGCTTACACTGACAGCCTGTATGGAATCACTGTCACCGAAGGGAGAGCAACAGATACAAGGACACTGCCATTTGTGGCCTTTTTTTCTAAAAAAAGGAAAGA
>NW_005841875.1:697879-702483 GCF_000455745.1 Alligator sinensis
AAGAGGTCTTATCAGCAGTAAATGGATCAAACCTGATGCGTTTATACCAGTTGGTTCTAAACAGTAAAGTTTCCTCTATTTTTAGCTCTCAGTTTTGTAGTACTTGAAATTCAGACTTTCATTTCAGAGGCTGTTCCAAACCCACCCTCTCATGTGTGGTTTCTCTGATAATGGAAAACACGTGGCTCTCACTGAATGGGTTGCAGACACTGTAGCATGTCAGTTAGTTGTGTGCATTTTTTAATTGATCCATTTTTCTCTACTACAACATTCATGAGCAGGCCAGAGTGTTGAATTCAGTGATGTGACTCCTATGAACAGAAGTGAACTGCTTCGCTTTGAAATAATAGGAGGCCATATGTGCTCTGAGGACAATAAACAGTTAGCACCCACTTTGCCAGGAAACATAGATTCATAGATGTAGGGTCAGAAGGGATCTTGCAGATTTTCTAGTCTGACCCCCTGCCCTGGGCAGGAGAGGAAACTGGGCTCAAATGATCCCAGCTAGGTAATCGTCAAGCCTCTTTTTAAAGACCCCCAAGGTAGGAGCCAGCACCACTTCCCTTGGAAGTTGGTTCCAGCTCCTAGCCGCTCTGACTGCTCAAACAAGAAAGCAGAACATAACCTGAGGTATCTCAGGTTAAGTTAAAAGCTCAAAACAGTGAATTTTGCTTTGCATGGATCTGGTGTGGGTTGTAAGTAGTCAGGAACATCTTCTGGTGAGGACTGCATGATGTTTGACCATTGGCAGTTGCATGCCACTTACGAGTGCACTCGAGAGAGCATTTTAGCTTGAATCTTTTGTTACTTTTCTTTCTTTTGACATCTTTCTTGAGGTTGTGCTTCTTCCTTGTTCAGCTTTTTCTTAAAACAAAACATGACATATTTTTCCCAGCACAGAAGAGGAGCAGAGCTTTGCGTACTGGCCCCCACCCCTTTTACAACACCATTGTTCCCTGGGATGGGGATCACAGAATCATAGAAAACGAGGGTTGCAAAGGACCTCAGGAGGTCATTTATTCCAATCCCCTGCTCAAAGCAGGACCATCTCTAACCAGATCATCCCAGCCAAGGCTTTGTTGAGGCAGGCCTTAAAAACCTCCAAGGATGGAGACTCCACCACCTCTCTGGGTAATCTGTTCCAGTGCTTCACCACCCTCCTAATGAGAAGTATTTTCCTGTTATCCAGCCTAAACCTCTTTTGCTGCAACTTGAGCCCATTGCTCCTTGTCCTGTCACCTGTCACCATTGAGAACAGTTCATCATCTCCATCCACTTTGCAACCCCCCTGCAGGTAGTTAAGGTCTGCTATCCAATCCCCCCTCAGTCCTCTCTTCTCCAAACGAAATAAACCCCGTTCCCTCAGCCTCTCCTCACAAGTCATGTGCTCCATTATGATTCTTAAATGATGGCCATGGAATCGTAGTAACCATTTCCCAGGTGAGCATTCAGCATACTACATTTTAAAACTTGGTGTTGCAAGATACATGTAAGAAAGTAAGGTTGGGAAATTTGTTTTACTTTCTAACAAGCCCACTTGCACAGCATAGTTCACAAAATTCAACTCAGTCCTGAAAGCCATCTCTTCACAATTCTGGTTAGGGGTGAGTGAAAGAAGAGGAAGATCAAGAAAACTGTCCTGGAGAAAATCAGAGAAACCTGAAGCACAGAACTGAAAGAGAAAGGAAGCGCAGTCTGAGAAAAGGCATTGGAGAAGAGGAGAGAAAGAAATTGGCACAGGAAAAAATAAATGTAAGATCAAGCCTCTCTTCCCTATTGAAGTCCATTATCTCTTCTGCAGCTTATAGGCTGCCCTATTTACCAGTCTCGGCTTTTTTTCAGAGTCGGTTCTTTTTATCCTTGCCACAAATCACTACTCTTATCCTAACTAAGCTACCTTTGCTTCTGTGCCTGCACTACAATCAAGGGACTGTCTTCGAAGCTGTGTTACCATGCAAACACTGTCTTAAGTGGCAATAGAGGCTTTTCTCAAGTTAGACAACCATGTAAAATTGGAATTTGAAAAAGTGACTCCTAAGCAAACGACATCTGCTGCTGAAAGCTTCACAAATTTGAGCTAAGCTAATTTGCAGGGCTCAAAGTTTAGCCCAGAGTTTTGCAAATGCTAAAGACTGCTGAGGGTGAACACTTGGTAGTAGAGACTTGATAAAAGGAAAATACTAATAAAATCCAAGTGAAAATCTAGCAAGTGAAATCATCACCAGTGCGGTCCTTGCTGTTAATTGAGTTTGGCCTTTCTATTGATGTCAGCTAGTTGCTAAAGTCAGACCCCAAGGTGGTGAAGATTGTCACTTTGAGTACATAACAGTTTAAAGATGCACATTTGGAAAAAAAAAATCACAAGTCATTCATGAAGAATTCAATGTACAGAGAAAATAGTGTAACTGATTGAAATAATTCTCTTTAAATGATTCTCTGCTTTAGTATGGATCAAGAATTGCAGGTTTTTGCCCCGAGGGAACAATCCCAGTAACTCTTCTAATATGAATGATAAATTTCATAGATTTCATAGACATCAGGGCTGGAAGGGACCTCGGAAGATCATCAAGTCCAGCCCCCCGCTCAAAGGGCAGGAAGTCAGCTGGGGTCATAGGATCCCAGCAAGATAAGCATCCAGTTTCATCTTGAAGGTGTTCAATGAAGGCGCTTGAACCACCTCCGGTGGCAGGCTGTTCCAGACCTTGGGGGCTTGGACAGTAAAGAAATTCTTCCTTATGTCCAGCCTGAAACGATCTTGAAGTAGTTTGTGACCATTCGACCTCGTCATCCCTTGGGGCGCTCTGGTGAACAAACGTTCCCCCAGATGCTGGTGGTCACCCCTGATAAACTTGTAGGTGGCCATCAGATCACCCCTGAGCCTGCGCTTTTTCAGGCTAAAGAGCCCCAGGGCTCTCAGCCTGTCATCGTAGGGTCTGCTTCCCTGACCTCTGATCATGCGTGTGGCTCTTCTCTGGACTCTCTCAAGCTTCTCCACATCCTTTTTGAATTGTGGAGCCCAAAACTGGACACAGTACTCCAGCTGTGGCCTCACTAAGGCCGAGTACAGCGGGAGAATGACGTCCCGGGATTTGCTTGAGAAGCATCTATGGAGGCAAGCCAGCGTTTTGGTCGCTTTACTAGCCGCCGCATCGCACCCTAGTGCGAGCTAGGGTACCTCACACTACAACTGGTGCTCCAGGGTCTCACAGGGGACTCTCACTCCCCCCACTGGAGCAACAGGTTGTGGTGCTACTTAAGATCTTACTTTTGACCCACACTCAGCCTCCTAGCAGTGGAGGACTTACCGGGGTCAGGATTCAGCCTCTCTCTCTTGGGCTGAGCCCCCTTTACTTGGCCTTGGGCCTAAACTTCAGCCTCAGGTGTCCAAAGACCTACCTGGGCCTACTGCCCTCACTCAGGGTCTCCACACCGCCCCTTCACTTGGGGCTCTAGATCTCCACCCCTTTCACTCATGGCTCCCCACTGCCCCCTCGCTTGGGGCTACTCGTCTCTGCCCCCTTCACTCGGGGCTCCAGACTGCCGTCTCACTTGAGGCCATGGGGCTTCGGTCCCCACAGGGCTCAGGTGGCTGCAGCCATGCCTGGCCCCCACTCTCCCTCCTTGGGGTCTCTCGGGGTCTTGCACCACACAGGGCTCAGGTGGCCATAGCCATGTCTGGCCCCCAACTGCCTCTGGTGTTACTTAACCCACCCAAAGGTGAGGGCTAGGGTTAAGGTGCTCCTACCTGCCTTTCACCGGGGTAATAACTGGCCTGATATTTCCTGGGGGCTCCCTTGCCACTGAGAGCCCCACCTGGCCACCCACTCCTGGCAGGGTGCAGTTTTAGGTCATGCCCAGGACCAGGAGCCTCCTGACCATCCCCTACAGCTCCTCCCTTACCTCCAGGATGTTATGGAGCCTTGCAGCCTGACTAAGTTGCTGCCTTCCCAGCCAGCAGGGAACTGAGCTCTTTATATAGGCAGCCAGAGAATTAAAATGGCTGCCTTAATCAAGCACCTGCTGGCTGCTTAACTTTGGTCTTAAAGTAGCAGGCACCAACAGTGCCCTGCCACACACCTTCCCCCTTTAAATGGTACCTAGGGGGTTTCCCCTGCTGCTCTTCCAAAGCAGGCTCCCATTGGAGCCTGTGGGAGCCCCCAAGTGGCGAGCACCCTCAAAGGTACTCTGCCACAGTGAGATGAAAATAGCAGGGATGATAGCCCCTCATGCAGGCATAAGGCTTTGCTGCAAGCCTTCCAAATCTCTGAATCTTTCCGAATTGATTCAGAGCCTTCCAATTTGATTTGGACCTTTTAATGGGTCTCCAAATTCAATTCGGATTTGGAGATTCGGCTGTCGAATCAGGCCAAATCTCCTCCAAATCGAATCAGCTACTGAAGCTTGACACATCCCTACTATCTATCTACCACCTGATGCCAAATGGCTTATTTATATTTCCCTGGTACCTATGAATGGAGTCAGTGGATATGTTAACTGACCTCCTGATTTAACTCTCAAGGGGAATTTGGCTGGGATCCTGTCCAATCATTGTACATGCTGGACTGGGAAAAAGGAATAACTCTGTAGCCTAGGGCCGGTATTTT
>NW_005841875.1:703652-759435 GCF_000455745.1 Alligator sinensis
GGGACGCGTAGCTTTCCTTAACATAGAGAGCTACACCCCCGCCCCTTTTCTCTACACGATCCCTCCTGTACAGGGATAAAAGAAAAGCCTTATTCAAATGCCACATGAGAAAATACCACTGAGGTAGATTGATGTCTGATTAATGTCAGTCAAACTGAATGCTTCTCCAGAAACTTGCCATCCTTTTAACATATTACTCTTTGAAAAAAAAGACAGAGTGTGTAAAAAATAGCCCAGAATAATAATATCAAACTCTACCTCCTCTCGACCTGAAAATACACATACTCAGACTTTCTTCTCTGCCTAGCCAGAACCCTTGTCTCATCCTGTGCGACGGGAAAGATGTGCAGAATAAAACTCATAGGGCCAGACCCTAGACCACCTATTAATGGCCAAAGTGCTCTTAGACACCTAAATATTACCTTATTCCACCTAAAAAAACCCAGGAACACATCTGCTTTTGTAACATACCGTCACCTGAGCCTTAGGACTGTGACAATGCAGCAAGCTGAAGTATGAACCACCTACCTTCTGCATTAGCTGTTTTTCAGGGAGTTAAGCAGAGTGGCATACATTCGCATGTAATCACTGGATCGATGAAATAAGATTTGACTATTTTCCCTTGGGTATAGCTACTCCAGGCTCAGAAGTTCTTTCTGTTCACCAATATACACGAGGGCAGTTGAACACTGTGATACATTCTCCAACTAACCTGTTAGCCTTTGATGGCTGAATAAGATAGATTGGACCTCGAGATTAATAAAGTCAGACAGAGTAAGCTAAACCAGTTGTTCAATTTTGCCCCAATCACATCTTTTTCATTTAATACCTGGGCAGAAAGGAATGCTAGCCCTGGCTTGTGCTCAATCTCCTCTCTTTCAAACAGCAGCCTCTTTCAACTTCCTTGCTCCAATTTCTGATGTTGCTTTGTTCAGGAAGGATAAGATTTCATATTGGCCAATCTGGGCTCTCAAGTTGTTTCCCCTATAACCATCACCCTGGCTATAATTTTAAGGGGAGAACCACTGGAAATAATACCCGCAGCTTTATCTGCCTCTGGATTTCAAGGATTCAGAGCAAGGCCATATAGGGCCATTAGATATCAAATCTGACCTCTAGAGCGCTTCTTCATAATGGTGCATGTGGGCGCATCTACATGAGACACTTAATTGTGCATTGACCTAATAACACTTCCCAGTAGAGCGTCAGAGCACAAACCATGCTAATAGCCTCCTGCACAGTGTTATTAGGCTAATGCATAGTAATTGTCACTAATTCACCATGTGCTGGTGCCAATGCACAGTAACTTTAGGTACAGCGCATTTAGTTCATCCTTTATTAGGGAAGTAGTAAACTAAATGTGCAGTATCTATGGCACATTAATGAATGTGTAGATGCGCCTCATTAGTTCTATAAAGACTCCCTATGAAATTAGTACTCACTGACACACCACAGTGGACTAAACTCCACAGCTGGGCATTTTGCGGTCTTGTTTCCCCTCATTGCACTAATAAATGCCAATCCAAACTATTCCTACAGCCAGCGAGGGACTGCAGATTTGCAGTGACTGATGATTTGTATATTCAGCACTAAATAAAAATCCCCCGCTAGAGTGGAATGTGTTATAGGATTTCAGACTGGTTTACTCTCTAATCTATATCAACTGGATGTATCACCTTTTATGACAGTGGGAGAAAACTGAACTGCCGTTGTAAGCACAATGCTTATGAAGCACCATTGTGATTCCTGATGGTGATAAAAGAGTGCGGAAGATAAATGTAGGCCGATATAATGGAAGATGATCCATTATGCACCACTGCCCCTTGAAGGAGGTGCTGATGAAAACAGTCAGCTTGCAACCACCTCTATGGTCATTTCTTAATAATTGCTCTTGGAGTCCATTCGCTACATGTAGGAATGACTTTTAGATCACTATGTGCAAAGCGAATAAAATAGACAATCACAAAAGAAGTGAAGGGATCTTACACTTAGAACAGCAGGCAGGTGAAGTGACATAGTTATGACTCTATATTGTTTATGAAGTAAAATGGGGCATTTATTTTCAGGCTATAAAAAAGATTGTAGGTTCAGGGAAGACTAAAGCATTTCCTGAAAATCCTGTGAATCCGTTTTCAATAATAATGATTATAGCATTTTGACATATGGGTCTCCTGACCTGTATAATTTACTGCCAGATGGATTATGCTATCCTTTCTATTTCTGAGTAATACCATCCACATCTAGAAGGCTGCAAAAAATGAACTATTTGCCAATTAAGATATTAATCAATGTGTGTAAGGATGGTATATTCTGGACATCTATGATCATTTTGTCAAGAGACTATGAATTAAGTCATGGGTTCCCTTTCCTTCTCTTCTGCTAAATTAAGATAATTTACTTAATCTTTTTCTGCTTCTGTTTTCTGAAACTGTTTTGAGAAGTACAGGTGAAAATCTATATAAAAAGCACAAAGTTTATTATTAGATTTCTATTTATTAAAAAATCTTGAGGGGAAAAAAGGGTTTATTAACTAGATATTTAGAAACACATCACTAGTTTGTATTTTGCTGAAAAATGGATGTTTTATTTACATATTCCCACTCCTTCCTAGGGAAACCCCCCCCCCCCTTTTTTTTAAATTCATATTTAATTTTAGAGTAGCCAGGCTCAGTTACTCAATTGGTATGCATCCTGCATTTCATGTCCAGGTAGGTGAAATTAAATTATCCAATGTGAAGTTTTATTACCCAGAAAAGAAACTATTATCAATTTTGAATGCATGAATTAATTATATACACCCATTAGAGTTTTACCATTTCTCTGTCCAAAGCTAGTTTAACTCCAGAGTCTATAGCCTAAATGAAGACTAGACAAAATAGCCAGCGGTGCAGGTCTATGGTATTACTGATTGACTTACCTGGATGATTCACTATGACTTCATTCTTTTCATCCTTTACTTTTCCTCTCTCTATTTTGGGTAAATTACTAACTGTAATTTGGGCTTCTTTGCATTCCTCTGTATCATTTTTCAGTTCGTTATACTGCTGAATGACCACCCAAAATGAAAAAGCATGCATAAAGTTATGGGAGAGTCCCATGAACATTCAGCAGCACCGTGCATAAGAGGTGGATGATGACTTCTGCAGGTACAAATATTTTTTTTAATTAATCAGCCTGTAATAATACCCATGTTTGAAAATCATTATGCAGAATTCACAGGACCTTCATCTGTGAGTAGTCCCATTGATTTAACTAGTGCAAAAAGAGAGAGTGCTAAGTCCATTGGGTTTTGTAAATTAGTTTAGACTCAAACACAGTCACTTTCATGTGTTGCCTTCTATTGCAACATGAAGAATACAATCTAAAATAAAATTCCAGAGAGTCAAAACAGAATACTCACTCTATCAGTGAACATAAGATTGAGCTTAAATAAGCACCTCATATATTAACCTCTGGCTTTGTGGAGCTATTTTGGAAACCCTGACTTCAAAGTAAAAACTACTGTACAATATTGAAGGAAATTCAGCTTCTAAGAACAAATTTCTTCTTACCTCAGTGGGTAGATTTTGACTCTGCTATTTTAGTAAGCCCTTAGAGCTAAAGAACACTTTGAACTTTTGGAAGCAGAAATTTTAACTGAAAACATTACAGGGATCCAAGAAAGGAATTTTCTCCAAATTGAATTTGTTTTCAAAATATCTGATTAGGTCAGCTCTTAATTGTAGCCAATTTTTGTATATGCTGAGGCAGCATTATTGCATTCTATATATATAAAGAGCAGTACAGTTGATGGAGGCTGTGGCTATATATATCTTTTATATGTTTGCCTTGGTAAGGAAGAGATCACTGGATATTCTAAGCAGTGGTAGCTTTAGGATACCCAAGACAAATGACACTGTTTTGTTAAATGCACCTAGACTGGATTCCAGGCTTTCTGAGGTGCTGAAGCTGGAAAGTATTCAAAAGTCCTTCATCTAGTCATATACCCCTGTCAAGAATTCATTCCATTCAGTGCTAAAGACTTCAAGCCCACTCTACCATCCTAAACCACCAGATAGCAATTCCTTGTAGAACTAAAATTTGTGGCTGCACCACAGGAGTTGCTATAGGAACTGGGGACCCAGTGTAAGAATTGAATTCATGGTAGCAACTGTTGCAGCATTAGAAGGACAATTCCAGCTGATGTCTGTCATAGTGTGACGGATGCCAGGGACTGGAAGCCCCATGGGATGGATTTGAGCAGTGTTGGAGGGTCACAAAACATATAGACGAATGCCTAGTAAGGGCAAGAACCAAAAAATACTTTCTTGATGTAGGTGCAGGAATGATGGGGTCATAGAGCAGCGAGGGGCTTTTAAGTACCTGCTTGCTGAAGTTGGAAGGGTGTGGAGGCATGACATCAGATGCCTGGGAAGTGGCGACAAGAGTCTTCACAGAGCAGCATGGGGAGAGAGCAGGGAGCAGCACTGGATGGGGTGTAGGGGTGGAGGAGCCCCAAGAAACACCTGCATGCCCTAGGGTGGTCTACAACATACTAGGAATGTCCCTGATTTTTCCTTGAGATCAAGATGTGGCAAGCCAGCAGGGAGAGACCTCCCAAAGACAAAATGTTCATCATACCAGTGTGTAAGCCCAGACAGGGGCCCAAGCCTTGCTAGCATCATCCTGAGCCACCCAGCATTCACTGGTCTGGCACAAATGGGTACAATGTCCATAGGTGTTAGAAGCAGATTTGTGTTTCCTAGCTTAAGTATAGCTCAGTTGGATCTGGATCAGGCTCCTGGGTGCCAGGGTATTGCTTATTTCACTCCTTTACTTGTAGACATTGCCAGTAAGTTACTTCTTGGACTCACAGGCTGTATCCCTATGAGCAGCAGACTGTGCAGTTGTTACTGTGTAGTACCATCCCCACGAGCAGCAGATGATGCAGTAGTTATTGTGTAGTACCATCCCCGTGTGGTTTTTTTCCAATGCTCCTGTGCAGCATCGAGCTACTGCACAGTAGCATCATGTCATGGCTAGTGCTCAGCAATGCTACTGCATGGTAGCAATGAGCTATGGTGCAATAGCTCATTGCTACTGCGTAGTAGCGTCTCGTTTAGATGCACCCACAGTAACCTACTGTCTTACAAAGCTGGCTGTGGTCCCCCTACTTTACCTGTGGCAGGTTACAGTGTTATGTCTTGTGTTTTGTCAGGGTTGATGGTATATTTAGGTTAGATTCTGGGTTTAATTTGGATAGGGGTGATCCTGCCTCAGAGCAGGGGGTTAGACTAGATGACGTGTAGAGGTCCCTTCCATCCCCGCTTCTTTATAATTCTATAAAGCTATTACAGTATTATCATTATACAGTGTATGTATTACACTAGAATACATTGTCCCAGTTGTAGATCAGAGCTCAGTAGGCATGGTTTATAATAAGAGATGGGCTCTGCTACAAAAAGCTCACAATCTAACAGGAAAGAGGTGATGGATATACAGACAGACACTATTAGCACTGGAAATCAAGACTGCTGAGCTTTACAGCATTGGGAATCCCTACTGCTATAAAGCATGATAAGCAGAATATTAATCCTTCCATCAGAAAAGGAAGAAGACCTTGATGTGGAAGTCTATATAGGTATTTGGTTTTGCGACTTCTCCATGTTCAGAGCAAGGTTTGGCTCCAGGTCCACGTCAATTTGTTCCATTTTCCCTTCATCAGTGTGATGGTAATGCAAAAATACAATAAACTTGAACTGTTACTCCCCTGGGATTTACTGTAATAAGGATAAACACACCTAACCTTTACCTCATAATTACGTTATTTTCCTGCATTAGTGCTTCTGAGTATTTGCATCTTATTTCTTCAGGGGAAAAACAAATGTCACCCGGTCGAGTGTGTATGTGCCAGAAAGGGGGGGCGGGGGGGAGGAAGTTCACGTACTCTTGTTAGTAGATGCTCTGGCTTGATCTAAATTATTGAGAACACATTTTTACCCCTGTAAGCCTTTTGCTACTGTCAAAACTTATTTTAATAAAAAGTACCAACAAGGAACTCATTGAGCATTCAGCATACAGAGTAAGACTAAAATAATATAATATGTGCTAGGTTTAACAGGGTAAGAGGAAAGCAAATTGGGTGACAGTTTACCTAACAGGCTAGGAAATTAGGTTCTGTTTTATTTGTATGGGGTAATTGACAGTTAGGATGTGTAAGAGATGATGTCATTTAGCTGGTCTGGGGACAACGTTCTGTTCAGCTTTATGATAATATTCTTGATCATGGTGTGACAGCTGCCCCAAAGCAGCTATCATCTAGTCTGAAATAAGACATGACAAGTGAGTGCAATTTTTTTTTTTTATGCCCTCCAGGTAAGCAGCAGGGTGCATCATTTCACCTTTTATCTGTTTAAAAGCTGATGCTGAATTCTTTAAACCCTGATGCTTGGATTCCACTTTCTACAGCCCCTCCAAAAGCAGTTGATTTGCTATTTTCAAGGAAGGAAATCAAGTAGCTCGGGCACATAACTGCAAAACTGCTACCTAGAGCTCAGCTATGTGCTTGTGCAAGAGGCAAATGGAAAGAAAAATGAAGCTGTATGCAGTCAGTGTGAGGTGAGCAATGATTTACAATCCTGACTTTGCTACTAGGAGATATAGTAATCACAAGATATTTAAGATGTGCGGGCCGGGCGAGCCCCGGGCCCTTTTCCGCGCTGCACGCGGGCTGTGGCCAGCAGCCCGGGCACGCGGGGCGGAGAGGGGAGGCTTTCGCTCTGGAATTAGGCACGGACGCATATCGGTAGTTTAAAAGATTGTTTACTTACACCGAGATGGCAATGGTGTAGGCTGGAAAGCTTGCTTCAGTTCCAGTTACAGATAGAAAAAGATAGAGGCAGACAAGTGTTCTAGACTCGTGAACTCTAGCCCAATCCGGCTGAAGGCTCTGTACTCGCGAGCCCGTCGCGTCAGCCGAAGAAAATACTCGTAGAGAAGATAGAGAAGAGCTCTGGATGAACTCACACGAAGTTTGCTAGGCTCCGTGGGTCCAGTTCGTAGCGCGCGGGAAGGGATACGTCTAGGAATTCTATCGGCGACGAGGAGAGGCTAGAGATTGATCAGATCTCCGTAGCCTGCTTCAAATGCACTGGGTCCATGAGGATCCGCAGCGCTTAGAGATCTTCACACAGCGTGAAGTCTCCTCCTCCCGGTGTTCGTGGAGTCCTCCCTTGCGGGGGTTCTCCTCGGAGTTCTCCAACTTGGGCGGAAACCACCCAAGCCTCTTATACGGCTAGCAAGCCAATCACTAGCCGCCACGTGTGAATAATTTAGAACTGGCCAATAATGGGACCCAAATCTACATACAAATGGCGGGAACTCTTTGCAACAAACACCTCTGTGCTGCAACAAAGGAATGGACCCTGCAAAGAAAGCTTCGAATTGGCGGGAAAATTCTCCCTTGCACCGGGGTTCTCCTTTGCAGCAGAAAACTCCACCGTGCAAGGAAGCTTGCAATTTAGCGGTGACAATTTAGTAGTGCCGAAGCACACACAAATAAAAATCACACCTTTTGGGTTGTGACATAAGAGTATGTTGAAACTGTGATATTCTGAAAACATTGTAATGAATGCTGCAATGGAAATGCACTGAATCCCTCCTTTGTTTAACCAGCCAGAAAAGCATTTTCAGGTGTTTTGCTCAACTACTGTGCTTTCATCACACAACTTATTTTGATTCATTGTAACTCATTGCTTGGTTAACACATTGCAATCAATGCTATAAAGTTAAATGAGGAATTCAAAGCCCCATCAGGGTGAGTAACATGTACCAAGCTGGAGTACATAAATGTAATTGGTGTCATCATCTTCCTACCAGGTAGATGTAAAATTTATTAACTCTCTTATAATAGCTTTAACAGCTCCTGCTTATCACTCCCAAACATTAAACACAAACAGCCTGCTCTATTAGAGGGAAATACCAGCAGAATGATTTGACAAAAAGAGTAATATGAAATTCTTCATTATCCATAAGATTCAGATACAATTTTTAATCCAGCTTTGTTACAACATTATTGGCTTGTTAATATGGCAACATTGTTATATTCATATTGATTTGGCTGAGTATAGCATGAATAAAAATACAAATCTAACTATTTAAACCATGGCACTGTTAGGAATGTGTTGCTGAGCTGTAGAAAGGGCTGCTGAGGCTGGTTAAGAATTCCCTGGCCCGCAGCCTGGGCTCCTGATACGGTAACTTTAGAAGATGGCAACTGGGGGGGAGGTCACCTGAGTGCAAGGTAACCTTATAGAATCACAGAAAATTGGAAAAGATTTCAGGAGGTCACACCCAGTCCAACCCCCTGCTCCAAGCAGGACCAGCCCCAACTAGATCATTCCAGCCAAGACTTTGTCGAGCTGGGTATTAAAACTTTCCAAGGAAGGAGAGTCCCTGGGTAACCTGTTTCAGTACTTTACTACCCTCTTAGTGAGAGAGTTTTTCCTAATATCCAACCTTAATTTTCCTTCCTGCAACTTGAGACCATTTTTCCTTGTTGTTTCATCTGCCATTTGTGGTGGTAAAGGAGGAGGGAAGAGTATCTTGCTGAGACATGGAAGACGTAGACTACCATTGAGACTTAAGCAGCCATATCCAATTACAACCACCTTTAGGATGCTTTAACATATATTGAAATGACTGATCTAGGATTGGAAGAGAAATAATATTGCCTAAGGTCACTTTTGTTAACTCCTCTTGCACTGCAGTTCACACAGATCTGATATTACAGATCTGGGAATGTATTTACACCTAAAGTGCCTTCTTCAACATTCACCCAGGACATTTTATAGGCCTTTCAAAACCACAAAAATATGTTTCTATAAAGCCATCAACGCCATCTTCCAGTTTAGCCTCATGCACTGATGAGTTGGCAGAAAAAGGAACACATATTGTATTAGTCATGTACATAGCTCTACTTTCTTTGTTGGAAAATAGGCATCAAGGGTAACATCAATTGAGTTTTTTGTTGGAAAAAAGAATAACAATAGCAGCATTAAATTTTATTGATATGTATTTAATATTTAGGCTTGTTACAGGACAGAAGTGTGCTAGAAGAAAGGCTTCAAGCTCTAAATCAAGTGCTTCTTGGAGGAATGTTATCTTGTAGAATGGCTTATTTCTGGCCAGAACAAGGGAAGACAGTGAAGTGCTTATCTTTTTGTTGTGATGTTTGGAAAGTGCTGTAAATGAGTCCAAAGATTTGTGATGGTTATATTTTATAAGCGTATGGATAAACATTTATGTTCAGTGCGTGTGTGTGTGTGTTTGCACAAAAGTATAAAAGGCAGTCAGTCCTAAAATGTCCCGGTTTTATTTAGCAAACTGCTGTTGTTAACAGTACCACAGCACCTGCAGTATTCTCTGTTCCTACTGCAGGGTATTCGGAAAAAACTGCAATAACACTCTTCAATTTTCTCTTGAAATGAAAACGGTTTTGAAAGCCAACCATGATAAAGACAAAAGGGCAGGACAAAAGAACGGATGGGCAAAAAGGGGGAAGTCGCAGAAGGCAAAGAGAAGGAAGAAAGGAGAAAACAGAGAAGAAAAGTGAAAGTTTGAGAGAACGTGTTCTTGTATGAAGCCGGGGCCCAAGTTTTCTTAAGCAAGTTTTTGGTGTTGGCCAGTTGCCTGCTCTAATTACTGGCTCTAAGAGTGACTGTACGTACCTATGTGCTGGGGTGTTGTATTATCTTCCTGTTACAAAATCTCCCCTTTCTCTCATGTTCTCCCTAAGGGTCACTGGTGCAGATTCTCGTCTCTGCTCCTCTCATTGTGTTCAGGTGGTGTGCCCATCTCCTCCAGGTAGATTCACAAAGCAAGAAAAGTGCCCATTGGGCCTAAAGCACCAGCATTTCCCAATCTCCCTTACACTATTGAGATAGTGCATCTGAGTAGCTGGGATGTGTTGTGTTGTGTTGTCCCTCTACACAGCTGGCAAAGGATCCCTCTTTGACTTAGGTTAACACAGTCCAGCTGGGAAGGAAATAAAATTATGGAGCCATAACTCTCAGCCATCCCCAACATCCATCTGGCTTCATTGCTCATTGCTCCTGCTTGTGCAAAGCAGACACACTAACCTCCTGCATCCAGCGTTAGCAGGATCAGACATATCTTCATGGGACAGAAGTAGCAGGTCGCTTCCCAGGTGTTCCACCGAGCAGCCACTGTTACCTGGCTGGCTTGAGACTCATCTGCCTCTGACGGCCCTGGTTACACTGAATCACCGGTGATGCTATAAGAGGAGAAAAACGCAGCACAGTGAGGCATAACTTTGGAGCAGCACACTAGGCTTTTAATCATGTCTCTCCCACTGATGTCAGAAGAAATTACATGGTAAAATCCCTGCAGGCAGCCTTGGATATCTGTCCCAAGAAGCTGATTTTACAGTTATCACTGGGGAAGATAAATATTATACCACATTGGCATGTGTAGTGACTGAGAGCTGGGACAGAGGAAAGAAAATAACTAGTGACGGAAAAGCCTTGGTGATTTTCTGGCAGACTCATTAAGCTTCTGGCCTCTGCTATGTCTGTATCCCCCAGCGCCTGTTTAATGTCATGCAGCTCATAGCACCTGTCTGTGAGGGTGTGAGCACTGGAGATGCTGCAGGGAAATTCTTCACAGGGATACTTCATTGCCCATGAGCCAGTGCAACTGTTTGTTGTCACAGTCAGTAATTGCCTTTTCAGACAGTACGATGTCACTCGCTGATCTAATCCTCCCTGGCAGAAGTATTAGCATATCTTTTGGTGCATCCACACTGTGGCTAGTCCATCTTCCTTTTACTCTCCTCCCCTCAGCAAAGCCAACCTGCTCTACTAGTATTGCTGGTGCGTGTGTATCGGAAGCCCTCCATCAAAGCACCAGGGAGGGAGTGGAAGGATTTTTCGAGAGTGGAGGGATTGTAACGGAGCCAAGTCTTCTGCTGTGTAAGACACGCTAGTTATGACCCCTTACTCGGTCCTATTAGAATCAAACACAATAAGTACTAAGTCAAATCCAATATTTGTGAGCGGATGTAGGTTGTAGCTGTGTTGGTCTAAGGAAATAGGCAGACAGAGGTCTTTGGGTGAATCTGATATCTTTTATTAGACCAACCTAAAAAATCTGATATCATTTATTAGACCAACTTTGGGTTTTTAAACCCGAAAGCTTGCTAAAAATTTTTTCCCAACTATTTAAGTTGGTTTAATAAAAGATATTAGATTCACCCAAAGAACTTTGTCTGTATATTTAGTGAGTGGTATCTTACCAGCCTTGATGAAAAGCAAAAAAAAAAAGTCCAGAAACTACTAGGATCTCTTTTGCTCCTCTGCAATGTTTAATCCTTGGTCAGTATTTACCATGCAGCGAGGGAGGAAATATGAAGGGAACATACCAGTAGGGGAAAGCCACCTAAGTTGTCCTCCTCTCCCCCATACGAGATAGGTTCATGACTTCTGAATCTATCCAAAGCTGCAATATAAATCCAAATGGTGCAGCTGCCTGGCACTGTTAAACACAAGAATTGGAGATGCAGCTGTTTAGAAGAGGCATTTGCTGGTACCTCAGATGGGAACCAAAGTTCTCCCTCCACCTACTTCCTTCCCCCTTGCCCCTGCAAAAGAAAAGTCTTGTTATTCAAGTGTGTTTTTTTCCCCCCTACTAAACTGCGAGGAACCGTTCCCCATAATGGATGCTTTTGGCAATACAAGTAGCGGATATAACCTCGGGTACTCCTGTCACTGTCACTGCAGAAAACTGCACTCTGACCCAGGAGACTTTGAAGGAGCAGGCAGTAGAGGAATTTTGTGCTGAGCATCCAGATAAACAGAGTCCCCCAGGGAAGGTGTCTTTCAAAATAACATTATTTGAAAATGGCCAAATGCCAGTAGATACAGTAAGGAAAGGAAGGGTGAAGGCCAGATTTGCTGAGGGTCAGAGTGCTGCAGTCTAAGGGACAGGGGAAAACCGCCTTCTACAACAGACTGAGCAGCCCCAGAGAAGCCTCCTGCCTTAAAGTCAATGACAAAATTCCCATTGGCTTCAATGGTTGCTGCTTTAATTTTGCAGTGGCTGCGAGAAGCAGATGCCCCTGGCTTCAACTGCACAATTTTGGAGCACCAGGGGGATTGATATCTTCTGGGAATAATGTTATCCCCATACCTAGGTGTGCAATGAAGATATAAAGATATCTTCAGGATAGACTGGGATGAGGTAGAATAAAATAATGGCCTTTCATCCCAGGCATGTCTGCTATCACAGAATAACAACATGCAGAATAACAACGAATAATCCAAATCATAGGCTAGAACAGGGGTGGGCAAAATGCAGCCCGTGGGCGAGATGTGGTCTGCCAAGCCATTCTATCCAGCCTGTGGGGCTAAACAATTTAGAAAAGTAATATTAATGTGCCCTGGGCTGCCTGTCATGCGGCCCCCGATGGCTTGCCAAAACTCAGTAAGCAGCCCTCTACCCAAAATAATTGCCCGCCCCTGGGCTAGAACCTCATCTGTTGCAAGCTGATTCCATATCACTTATCAAGTTTGAGGATCTATGCGATTACACCTCTTTATGCCAGATTAGCATTCAGCCCATGGATTTCTATTCAAACAAAACTTAGTTATCAGCTCAAACCAGAACCTGGGATGCAGATGTCTCCAATTTGAAATCCAAATCCAAATTTAGTTCTAAATTCTGTAGCTCATTGCCATCTACATTCTGACTTGGGACCGGGATATTTGTTTCCATGGCCAAAAAGAGGTCATCAGGGGAATATGTTGTAAAAACCCTGTGAATCCAAACCGTATCGATAGAGCTGAGGACTAACAAGCCAACCCCCCACTCCTCAGACTTGCGCTATTGAATTTCTATTGCTGCTTGTCTTCAAAACCAATTTAAGTTGTCAATAGAATGGCCAGTTCAGACCGTGCCAGTCAGACTACATTATTCTCCGCCGGACACTAATGTATGATGAAGAGATGAGATTAGTGTGGCACACATTCATCCTGGTAGTCACAGCTTATTTTTGTTGCGGCTTGTTCAGGTTAGAGCAGGGAAGGGGAAAGTGTGGAAAGGATGCTAGTGAAAAAAGAAACACAAGGAAAGGCTTTCACTTTACTATGCATAACAGATAAATAAATGAAAGGGGACTTTGTTATTATAGGGAATTGTAACGTGAGCTCCAATGAATAATAAAGCGAAGCAGTTTTGTTGATACAGAGCAGCAACGAACAGGTTATCCCACTCTTCAGTCCGGAAGACTATCACGTGATATGTAGTCTGCATTGCTTCAAGGTTAATTTAGTTTCTCCTATATGAAAAGTGACATTAAGCATATCTCAGTGCATCATGAAGAAGGGCTCTAATCTCACTCCTCTAAAACATCAAGCACTCATAAAATGAACAGACACTTCATTAATTAACATGCAAGTGGGAGGCAATTGGCAAAGCAATGCCCTTATGCTTTACAGCTGCTCTGATTGGAGAGAGCAGGCTCTATTTACCAAATCCACCCTATCACAGGTGGGATTCATGGGTTTACACTTCACATATGCAAACCACAGGGCTGCAACTGGTGAGGGAGTTGGTTGGTGGGGGGGCAGTGTTGGAGAAGTGCTAACACATGAAAGATTTTATCTGCCTCCTCCCTGCAAATGGGTAGATTCTACTTTAAATTAAACCTGGAATTTAATCCACACTAATCCAGGGTTGAAAGCTATGTCAGAAGTGCAGGGGAGAGGTAAAACCCAGGAAAGAGCTCGGGTCAAGTGTGCAGTGAAGACATTTCCAAACAGTGGTTATATATTTTATAAATATTTATAAATATTTTATAAATCAATCCACTGAGTGATTGAATATGTGAAGTTTCTGACACCCTTTGAGAAATACGATTTGATGAAAAACAACACAGTCTTTCCAAGAGCCCCATCCTGAACTCATGACAACTAATGGCCATATTTGCACTGATGATAGAAACGGAAAAACGGGGTGCTAAAACTGTGACTGAACACCTGAAGTTTTAATTTCCATCCTTAAATCTCTTAAACTAATTCAGGTCTGGACTCATTCACATCACAGGGACCTGTGCTTCCTAACCAGTAGCTCAATGTTTGGCAAGTGGATGCATTTTCCTTACTAAATCTTAAAAAAATACATATTGTTTATGTTTGCAATGTATATGCTAGGGTTTTTTTCTTTATGTACCAGGCCAGGCATGTAGGTTGTCTTGTCAGTCACAAAAATAAGTGGCAAATCAATTCTCTGTTGTTCCAACATTTTTAGACTTTTAATGTGAAAGAGGAGATACTGTTTCATTGTTGTAGCTGTAAATTGGTTGGAGCGAGGGATGCATGTTGTAACAGATTTGAGCAATTCACAATTATGAAACTGATAACCCACTTTACATAAGCAGGCTCATATAATGCACCCATAATACTATAAGAGTTGGACTGAAGCTCAAATAATAGATGAAAATTTGCCATTATCATAGACTCAAAACAGCTCACAGGGGTGTGTGCTGTGTTCAGTGGCTTTCTTCTTTGTCTCAAACAGGTATGCTATTTCTAAAGCCTTGATGGAGCAAATCATATGCTTCTCTCTTACATCTTTAAAGTTAAGCAGATGTTTAGGCATTTTGCTAGATGAAAGTCTAAATCAATTGTATTAGCTAAATTATTTCCCAAAGCGTATGTTGTATGACTTCCTTAAGACATCAATCTTTTGTCATGGACAAGGTCACAATACAGCAAATACATGTTGAATTTAGGAACTATAACATCTGCCAAGAAGCTTATAACATTTATTTTTCTTATAAAAAAAATAAAAATCTCATACAACTGAAAATGTTGCGGTTGTGACGCTGGCATGTGCAGAACGGAAAGATCTTTTATTCTCTGTCAAACTGAATTTTCTGGGCATTGAATTAGTTCAGGCTCCAAATTAACTCAAACCTCTGGAGCTGAAATTGTTAACTCTTAATATGAAGATGCAGTCACAGTTTGTTTGATGCCTGGTTTCTTTAAAGATGTTAACTATGATGCCTCAAAGGAGGGGGAGGTGTGCCAAGATTAACAGTTTCTGCAGGGCTGTGGAACAGTTTTGTGGCTGGTTTCCATCACACCTTAAATAGAAAATGGAGGGCAGTAGCTCTGCCATGCAGCCAACCAGCCAGGCTTGCCTGTGCCCAGCTGGCCTGCTGGGCATGGATTAGGGTTGAATTTCATGGTAGCAGGAGCTCCTCAGCTGCCTTGGATGGAAACCTTGCTAACCCCAATTGGGTTGCAAAGTTCCCATCAAATTAAGGACGTGACTGGGATTTGTCCCTGATTCCAAAAGCAGAGCATGCCACGTACATGCAGTTTGGTAGGACACGTGATTGTTAGGATTGGGGCTCAGATCCCATCGTGCTGTTATTTGAATGTCTGCAAGGGATCCTGAATATTATGTTGTTTAATAGCAAAGGACTAACCGAACATTTTTTGATAATGTATTCAAGTTGCGGTGATGACAGCCACATGATACCGAGGTGCAAAATAGCCCTGATAAAGGAAGCCTGCATGAGTTCTAATTCTATCTTCCTAGAGCCCAGATCCTATCCCCTGAATGTAATATTCCTATTTGCATCATTTATAGACATGAACTCTGCATTTTTCTTGAAATGCTAGCCTCGGTAAGTGGTTGATTCTGACCCCTGTGCACCTGTGCTAGATCTTTCTACTGTAAGGATGAACTTTTATCCCAACAGGATCATACTATTTTCTTCACCTAGGGGGCAAACATAGCTGCCACCAGAAAATGTGGTCAGATCTTTGCTGTGGGTCTTTTGGTGTGGGGCCAGATAGCACAGCCACTAGCCTACATCACTATTTTCTCATGCCAGGTTCATGTATTCACACTCAAAGTGCATCAATATTCTTATTGCAAAAAAAAAAAAAAATGCATCATCATTTTTCTTGCAAAAAAATACACTAAACTGCTGCTTCTGTCTACTTTTAAAGGCAATTTGCAAACAGAGCCCTTTGTGGTTATTGACTGTCTTCTAAGATTAGAACAAGCAAAGTCTTTCATGAAGGAGCTCAATGGTCTCACTCTCCCACCCCCTGAAAAACCTCTCTACACAAGCAGCATTTGGACAGGAAAACGTGTGGCTTTGCAAACTTGCTTAAAAGAAACATGGACACCAAGAGGCTCAGCTCCAGAGAAAAATGAGGTTTCAAAGGCCTTGCCAACGAAGGTGATTGACATTACTGGGTTGGCAGAAGAAAACGAAACACTCCAGCAGTTCTGAAGCTGACGTACTAGCGTTAATTTTCATTTGCTAGTACCATGACCAACCAAGGACTGGCATAGCAAAAGGATTTCCCTTTTTTTGCTACCAGAAAAGCAATTACATCTTGCATATCAGAAATGAAGAGGTTCTGTAGTATCTTTTCTTCTCTAAGGCAAATGTATTAGGAAATTTTGTGCATCTGTAAACATGGAGACTTCCCACCATTTACAGACACACAAAGACAACATTGAATACTGATAGATCTATATATAAAATTAGTAACTCGACATATTTGTCTCCTACTGATCTGTAGAAACACAAATCATTTAGGTGCAACTATGTACAGTTCACATGATATTAATAGGGGTGAAATCAGTGCCTGAATCAGATCGTTAAGAAGGTAAGGTTTCCAGTTGTGCTAAGCCATAGTTATACTAAGCTATAGTTAAGCTAAGGCACCCAAAACAAGCTTGGGGAAAACAGGCCTTGCTGACTTTTGCATGACTGAAGAAGTAATGTAAAAATTAATTAATGAGAAAAATAAAATGAATAAGGGTGCCAAGGTAAGAACAGAAGATGTCAGGTATATGAAGTCTGCAAAAAACAAAAACTAGAAAACCACCAAATAAAAATGAATATGTGAACCAAAACATAAGTAAGCATTGGCGTATTTTGGAGTCTGAATAGGAGCATTGGATTAGTTGTTTCTTTGTGGCACTCTAGGAGAGCCTAATTAATGAACGATGCTGCTACCATTATCCAGCTGTTTTACTAAATTGGCCTGACTACCAGACCAGCCAGTGTACTAAGTGACATTGAACTTATCTGAGCTTTCACCCCCAAACATGAATTTGAGTCATTCTTTGAGCTGCGCCTGGAGAAGAAGGCCACTTCCTAGCATTGACCTTCAAAAGTAACCAGACCCCAGCAGCCTAAATACCAAATGTGATAGCAAGGAAGAGGATGCCCAAACACCACGTGCCTCAGAACAACAGCAGGTTCCTCGGCAGTGAAGATTTTATAGCTTCATCTAATTCCACCCTAGTGATTGCAGATATGATTTCATTGTCAGATCAAGCCCCTGCAATGGTAAATACTAAATTAGATCTTCTTATAAAAATGCAGAGTGTACTGTTTTCTTTCACCTGCACTTTGAAACTTATTTTTGTGGGTTACATTAACTTGAAAACATTTTACTAGGTAACTAGTTAATGACCAGATGATTTTAGCTATTAAAATCAATCCTGTGATTCTTGCAAAGACTCGCATGGGCTTAATATGCACTGATAGTAGCCCACAGAAGTCAGCATGCATGTGAATAACATTTACTGTTATACTCCATGTACTTGCAGAATCAGCTCCCAAGGAAAAAAAAATCTGAAAAAACCCAAAGAAAATGTTTTTTTTTTCCGACTTGCTAAAGGCAATTGGCAAATTAGATACCGTCAAAGCTGTTTCTCTAACTAGTTCATTAGTACACAGACACTATCACAGAAATTGTTTTAATTGGTTTTGCACAAAGGTAGCATCAGATCTTAATATGAGTAATATGAGTTTTAAAACCTTTTTTTTTTTTTTTGGTGGAGTGGTGATGGAGGGAGCCGGAGAAGAGCATGTTTTATTCTTCAGTCATTTTGAAATGACGGCTTTTTAGGTGAACAGAACAATATTTACTTCTGCTGCTGTTTATACTGATTAGCCCAAATAACACAGAACACGAAAAAAATCTGAGTTAATGCTTTTCCAGCACTCAGTCCTGAAACCCTTTAATTAATTATCCTCCTGGGCTCAATATTAGATTACATTAATAAGCATTTGACTTAAGAACTAATCACTGAACATGTGTATTGGATTTAGCATCTCTATCTTGTAGACCTGGTTTTACCATATACTTTATGAGAAGCTTAGTAATGTTATCCCTACTTGGGTAATACACATATCATGCGAAAGGGAGGAATTTCAACACCAGTACTCTATTAATTAGGTAGGAAGCTCTCTTTAAAGAAAAACCAATGCTTTTAAAAGAAAGCTTAGGATCTAAAAAGGAATGGAAGCTTCTGTTCTTTGATGCAAGGACAAACCAGAAGGCTGTATGGTCTTTGTCATGGACAAGGATTTTACTATGAGGTTTTTTTCGCAGTGTAAACACCTAGCAAAGGAAAATCAATCACACAATCATTATATCACAGCTTATAGGGCAGATTCATTCAAGGTCTTAGGAGTCACAGGGCTCAGCATTTCATGCTGGTGTTCTGCTGCCTCTTAGATCCCTAAGCTAGGCCCTAGCTTCCTATAGCACAAAGGGGGAAAAGTCAGCACAACATGATTAAGAAAATGCAGCAAGCTGTATGGGAAGTTGCCTATGCTGGCAGGCAATACTCAGGAGAGCAGTGGGGCTTACACCCTCTCCCTCCAGGAGAAGTAGGTGCCCAACTCAAGGGGGAAGGAGGTGTGTTCTGCCACTTGAGCGTCTCAAGTATAAAATCTTCTTTAGAGGTAGACATCTAGGCCAACCCTCTCTCACAAAGGAGAGGGTGCTCTCTTTGTAGCCCGGGTTACAATAATTGTAACAAATCAAAAGTAGTCCCTTCTTCAATTAATTTTTAACAGAGTATATCAAGTCAAACAAGTCTGACAGAACAACTAGAGAGACTCAGTCCAGAAAACTGAATAGCTCCGTGGTAAAGAGGCAGAGTCAAGTGTCCTTGGGCAATGCATGGATTTACACAATTTCCTCATATACCACTAGGCTAGTGGGTACCTAGGTATGCTTTTTTTTCCCTGCCTGTGTTCAACGTGGCAATATGGCCATGTATTCGTTGCATGGAAGATATTATCCTACTGATGGACTATCTCCAGTTGAGACACAATTGAAGAGGCTAGGAATTAAAACGTAAGTTCTGCAGAAGGGATGCTTCCCCATTTCCTTTCATAGGGGATAGGCTGGAGCAGAGTAATTGGACAGGTTTGAGGCTACAGGGAATTACAAATGGAACAGCTGAACATATAAGTGGTGGTAATTGGTGGCTAATTATCTTAAACTAGAAAATGGCCATCCGGTGTGCTAAACCACTCAAAAAGGGAGCGTGGGCAGCGTTATGCCGGTGTTCGGCTTATAAAACGGTCACAAAATCATGCTCTCAGAACAGATGGTGGAACCCAAGAGAAACGGCTGCTTTGTATGGATTGTGTTTTTCCTTCTTAAAAGTGGTGTAACCTGCCAGATGGGGCAGGAATCAATAAAGCACAACAGTTGAACTCCTGAATTTAGAAAGCTGCACTTTCCTGAGATCTACCAGAAGAACCCCTTTAAAAAGTTGGCTTGATTTGGGTCTTTGCATCTCATGAGGCACTGGTGAGCGTAAGATTTGCCTCTGTGAAATGCAGTGGTTTATGTACTGCGCACCCGTATGATCCAACCCAGTGGTGTGACCAGAACGTTATGCCCCGTGGGTGGCAGTGCCAGCAAGGCCAGTGGTGATGGGTGGGCCAGTGATGGTGGCTGCAGCTGCTGGCTCAGCAGTGATGGCAGCTCCATTTGTATGCCCCCTCTAAATCAGTGCCTAAAGCTCATGCCCAGTTGCGACCCGTAGTTAGGCTACTGGGGTTAGTATTCAGTGGTATTTTGATGGTACCAGCTTATACTGACATAAGTCATTCCTGTTACCCATTTAGGGACTACCATGTTGAAGGCAAGACAAACCTGACGCCCTGCTGGCTCTCTGCTCTTTTGTTAGCAACTAGCAGACAGAAGCTCCTTCTGACTGGTTGGTTTATAGAGCTGCTATGCAGTTGGGAGAAACCAGAGAGGCAAACACGGCATGCCGGTAACACTACAAATGAGTGTAAATTCTCTTTGACATATTTCAGTTAGTCTGCAAAGATTCTTCTATGCTTGAGAGAAAACGATCCTGTCTCAACGTAAGACCTATGGTCGAGCAGGGGGCCACAAGGGGCATCATTTTCTTTCCTAACAGGGAATGTTTTCTGGTTCTGGTCATAACCTAAGGGTTGGGGTTTTTTTAAGACCTTCAGTTTTCCTATGTGGATATTACATTGCAAACAGAACCTGGCGTTGGCATTTCCCTGCTAGCATTTGAAATCTGCTAACACACAGAAGAGGGAGCTTCAGGAGGGGAATTCTAAGTGACAAGGCAGATATTGGATGGAGAGAAAAAAAGTTAAATGCTGTTTATCTACTGTATAATTGCACAGAAGCAAGGCGCATCCCATATTTCTTCTAGCACTGACACTCTTAAACGATAAACATCCCTTTTTTTCAAAGATGAGCCTTTAGTGCTACAACTTCATTTCAAGGTCTCACAGCATCAGCTGGTGAAGCATCAGCACGCTGGCATGTAAATCCGTGATGCTCTACCCTCTGTTATTACATTTAGTGCCTTGTCCTTCCAAAAACATCATTATCTTTGACTACAAAGCACATTAAGAGATTATATAGCAAATTGGAAATAAAGTAGCCTTTTTGGTATGATTATAGGGTCGTGGTCTTTTTAGAAAAGGATGTCTTTGTAACAATATAAACATTAAGTGGTGTGAAGCTGGAGTGCTTTGTACACATCATTAAAAGCTGAAGATGCAAATAGAGTCATAATGATTCAGCTAGGAGGAAGTAGGGACAGATTTTTGCTCATATATATTGGCAAAGGCTTTGATATTTCCTGGAAATCTTACTTAAAAATATGCTTTAGTAACACCCACTCCCACTCTCCTTCCATTGTCATCAAACAGCTCTTTTATATTTATATATATCTCTGGGTCAAGAAGAGCGATCCCACAGGGTGGAGCAAAAATAGGTGAATGAAAATATTAAATTACATAGAAAAAAAAAAGCAGAGGGAATGAATGGCACATTCGAGCCTTCCTCTTCCATCCAATTTGTTGTGATGACCATTTGTCATGTAATATCATACAGTGTCAGAACTGCAAATCTCTTCATTGATTGTTAACCAGGAATATGTTCTGTCTTTTTATGGATCACAATACCAGGGGCAGGCAATTGTGTAGCCCACGTGGGAGCATGGGGAAAGGTCATCAGGAGGTCCAATGATGCCTCCACGCACGGTTGAGTTACTGAAGAAGAAAATGTCAGTCTTGATGGCGCTTGACGCAGCTGTTTTGAGAAACTCTCTCTGTTCAGGCATACAGGGAACCATTTCTGTATTTATTGGTTATTCTTTGGTGCTACTCATTAAGCTAACCATTGACTCTTATCCTACATAGTTCCCATCGAATGCGGGATAGTACAAAGAGTGACTCCTCAAGGACTCAAAAGCACTGCCCAGAAGTAACTGCTCATTCTTTGGGAGCGTGGGGAAGTCGCCTGCTTGGTTGCGGGGCCGCAGAGGTGGAGCTATGGACCAACTGTCTTACCTGGCCTGTTCTCAGGCAACGCCAATATGAACAGCACTGGGACAGGCAGCTGAACCAAGATTTCCTACAGCAACTCTAATTTTCACTTCAACTTGGAACCTCTCTGCGGAGGTGGGGGGCAGGGCACACTGCAAAGCATGTGGGGCTTATGGGGGACTCACACGACCATGAGCGAGGAGGAATCTGGAGAGGAAGGCAATGAGGCTATCCCTTGTGGTGTTATCTATGCTGTTATACACTGTGTTACTTAGTACTTACTTCTGCTATAAAATAGTCTTTTGTGTTCTAGTTTCTGAATCTTGTTTCTTATGTGTGAGGATACAGGGACAGTTTCGTGAAGGTTTTTCAGTGGAAGCAGATACATTGCCTTATCAAGTAGGTTTGGCCAGCGGTCAGCATGTCAGGCTCTGTGCCCAAACTACAAAGGAGATGGGTTTGTTAAACCTCTCAGTTTGAAAGAATTCATTCACTAGCACAAGGTATAGGCTTTTAGTTCTTGATGTTCCTGGTTTAACAGTTATGTTCTGGCATAGCTGCATATATGGGCGCATCTACACGTCACCCTGTGTCACTGCAGTGACACGCCACATTGCCGTGTGATGCGATACAGTGATGTAGCGATCACGTGAGACTGGCAGCTACTTTGCTGCTGTATGGCAAAGTAGCGGCTAAAAGGAACCATGCATTGCCTGCATGGTGCAGCATGGACAGTCACGGCACTCTGCTTTAGTACTTCCAAAAGGAAGTGCTAAAGCATGGTGCAGTAATAAAGTTGCTGTAGGGCAACGTGTAGACGTGTCCTATGACTACCAAACTTTAGCTCAACTCTTTATATGGTAATGTGGCAGGTATTATATTCTAAAACCATGTAGAGCTTGAACTGATGAAGCTCACAAAATTAAGCCCCAAACAATGGGGAAAGATTATTAGACTTCCCATGGGAAAACTCCTATTTCAAGCTGGGACAGGTACGTGCCATAAGAAGTCCACAGTCCGCCAAAGCTTAACTGAAAGTAACTTGGATATCAAGGCAGTGTGATACTGGTGAGTTGCCAGAAATACTAGAACTATTAGAAATTCTGCTGCTCCTTAGGGTAAATAGAGATTTTTTTCCTTGCCTGTTAATGAGAGATGTCAAGTGCCAAAATCAGGTGATTACTGGTTATAAGACTACTAGTCTGGAAAAATGTCACTTTTTGTTAGTGGCGCATGTTGCTAAATGACTCCCTTTCAGAACAATCATTCGTCATCATCCAGAAATGGTCTTTGTTACTTGAAACAAAGCCTACATTTTTTATATTCATCAGGATTGAAAGCCTCCTATAACAATAAAGGCATTTTAGGCTGGGAATGCTCTGTTGTATGACTTTTGCTTTTCAAACAGCATATGCTATATGTTGGTCTATCACGTATTGGTGGGATACGAATACCAGAGTTGGAGGGGTAGGAAGAGAGGGAAACACTCATATGTAAAGGAAAAGATACCTATATATTTTTTATCAGTAGTTGATAGGGAAAAAAGAAGAGTGAATTTTTTTTCCTGGCTTTCCCTTAACATCCTTTACACTGTTTCCTTCCTACATTGTAGGCATATGCACTCCCCAGGACTTGCTTTACCTTCCATTGAAATGTAGTCTCCCTTTGAGAGGAATATCTGACTGCTGTTTAACAATGCATGGTGATACAAAACAGTTTGAGGGCCTGGAGGGAATAATACTATGTTTTCCAATGCTGTTGGCACTGCTTGAGAACTGGTAATAAAGACTTGATATATACAATCCTTGTTTTGTTCGTGTTTCAATAAGCATGCACATTTAATTGAAAATAAGGGTTCTTTTGTTGTTTCAATGTAAATTAAAATTACTAACTGCAGCTAAGTCTATTGCATGAACAATATTTGACTAGTGTGACATGCAGAAAGAAGACCTACTGCCAATAGAATGAATTATTTAGCTGTTGGGATATAGTACACATTTATTAGATTGTAATTGGCTTGCTCTCTGCCAAAAGGAAGCTGTTTGTCATGATCACCTCAGCACTAGCATGAAGTTCAGGACACTGGAGGGCTCTGACAAAAACGACTTGTCTGTTTTCATCTGCCTGTTGTCTTATCTGATCTAATTTTTCTTGAAAGACTGAAAACTATGCAGTAGGCCTGTGCCCCATCAGCTATAAATAACAGAACTTTAAAGAAGTAGTTACCGTTTAAACATCACAATAAAACTATTGCACAGCAGCCAACTAATTTTCTATTTTCACTAAGGAAACCAAAGTTAACGGTGTCTCACAGGAAATTCTGGTGAGAACATACCTCTAGTCCAGGCTAAATCGAGTCAGCTACAAGGAGGGTCATAGCTGAACTCGTGGTACTTACTGTGGATTGCAGAAATAAAATAAGGTTATACTATGCGAGAGTGAAAAACAACCGATGTATAGGAAATCCACTGGGCAAGATAATTCCTTTGCTTGAAGAGTTGCCTTAATGAGGCAGCTTGTAAAACTAGAGAGAAAATTGGCTTCTTTCCATTTTTCTGGCTGAAATATAAATAGCCATGTATGAACTATATAGGGCATCCCTGAGGTTTAGAAAATAGCTAGGAAAATTTTATAAATCCATCCATTTTTAAAAATTTCCCTACTTCCACATTTTTCAGGTTTGTTAATTAGCTGAGCCGACAAAAATCAGACTACACAATGGAGTTGCTTCCTTTTCCAGTTTGTTTCTGTCACCAATGTTAATTCCTTTTCAAACTTTACCAGACACAGTCAATCAGACTGGTGTGCAGTAACCAGGAATTAAAATAATTCAATCAGGCCATATTCATAATTATATCACATTTAAAAAATCAGATCAGTGCCATAATACCACATTTAGTATCTGTACTTTAGTATCAGTCAAGAGTTAAATCCAGCACTACCTCCCACATATTGCTTACCAAAAGGAAACATTATAGATGAAAGACTTTGATTGATGCCTTCATTCTCCTAACTGACTTCTTAAAACATCAGAGATAACGAAGGACTTTCGGTTACCCTACACCTGGAGACCCCTTCAAAATAAATGGTTCTCCAATCTTAGAGAACAATGGCAGGGATACTGTAACTGAAGTTCCCCGTTTATTTATATCTTTAAGTATTAGACCAAGATGCAGGAAGACTGTTTCATTTGAAGAATAAATAGTGCAAGAGACATCAGAGGAAAACAATCATGCCTGGATGCAATGTATTTGTTTCATTGCAGAGTGCAAAGCCCTTGGGAAATTTTGATGGAAACTCCTATCATCAGACTGCTGAAATACCAATAAGAATAGTTGGGGTCTGCCAGGTACAGATCCAGGCTCTCATTCCAACCTTGTATGGTGTGGGGCTTCCCCATCCGAGTGACCCAAGTTCATTGTTATTGTTAATGAGCAATTCGCAGGATGTAGCAAACCTGGATACAAAAACAAGTCCTAGAAAAACCTGCCATTTGTTTGCTCCCATTATCTGGACAACCATCAAAGATAATGTGCTAGGATGACCTAATTAGAAGCAGCAGAGGCAAAACAGGATACTGGGTGCCTTTCGAGTGTAATTTGTCCTGAATAGCCCAAACTTCAAGACATAGTTTGGATTTAGTCCAGATTGAGAGGGAACTCCAATTTAGAGAAACCATTGCTTTTAAAGTAATGGTTTATCTTTCATTAGACTCAAGTTTTTTGTACATTTACTGATCCTTCCAGATATTTTAATGTGTTTTGTCCCTGCTGCTCCTGGGAACATTGATCCCATCCATCTGCTCTCACTCCCACAGACCAAACCCAAATATGATGTCAGGAAGCTGCTCTGGGAATATCCCATGCTGCCAGTATTGAGATATCTTATTGCTGGCATGTTTAAGAATGGGGGTAGGAGGTACCTTGGGAATGGATTAGTTCTCTCATTTCTCTTCTATCATATCTGAGTGGGAGTGTGTAGCAGGTTTGAGTCCTAGGGGTAGTTATGACATTTTCTGGTGGCCTCACGCCTGCCCTGCTTTGGCTGTCTGGGTACCTTCCCTTTTTGCTCTCTCACTTGCCATGCTTTACTGGTATTATTTTATTGAGTGAAAGGGAGGCTACCCAGGATCCCAGTATGAGCCCTTGTCTACTGTGGGGTCCTTCCAAACCCTGCGGATCCCTGTCCTGCCCTCAGGCACTAGATGGGACCCTCCTAGCTTGTCTGTGCTGTAGTGCATTCATTGCTTTAAAGACTAATTTTGTGGCTTCTGCCCTCCCCTGTAGCCATGCCCATGCCTCATGGATGGGACTTTTTAACATTCATGAGGCACCCTGCCCCAAGACAATATCAAGTTTTCTCAGGCCTCTACATCACTGTTCAGGCCTTGGCCTTCCCCTTTCCTCTAGCTGGGTCCAATAGCCTAGGCCTATACTGGATCTGGCTTCTAGGCCCCTGTCTCACCTCTCTTGGTCCCTGGTCCCAGGTTTTTGCTCCTCTTGGGTCCTGTCCCTAGCCTTCCCAGCTTCAGGCTGCCTCTACTGGCTTTCCTAATGCAGACCTTAGCAGTCTTGACTCCGCCTGCTTGCTTCTTGAGCCCAGGCCCTGGCAGAACTCAAAACCACATGTGGCCCTTGGGCACCAAAGTGGTCTTCTTATCACCCCTTCTATGCACATCCCGTCAACAGGTATAAAACTAGAACATAAACCTACTGGCCATATAACAAAACTCTCCCCATACTGGGTCATATTTCCCTGCAAGCTATAGATGCCTTGCTTGCAGTTCTCAGGGCAACTTAGGTGTTGGTATTAGCCAGTCACTCTCCTGCCACCATCCTATTCAGGAGCTCCTGTCTCTACAGCCTGCAGGGCCAGACTGCCTCCCTGGGCTCAGGAATTGGCTTTATGTCTCCTCTAAGCCCTGCCCCTTCCTGTCAGGTGACTTTCCAGCCACCCACAGGTGTTTCCATTCTGGGCCTTATGACCAGGCTGCCTTCAGGACAGCTTACTGCTGCTACCCTTGCTGTCTTAGTAGAGACCCAACTGCTCAAGCAGGGCTCTGCCCTATCATACTGTTGCTGAACAGCTAGCCTTGCAATAGGCACTTGCAGCCTATGACTTCATGGCTGCCTATACCCCTGCAGCCACTCCAAAACATTCAGTCTCCTCCTCTACTGCTGCCTCTGCCTTCAAGTAACAGGAGCCTCTGGCTCCCTGTTATAGAGTGAATGGATATTCGCTTGAGACCAAGACCCCCCAAGAGAGCCAGGGATATTGATAGAGAGAACCCAAATCTCAGTTTGTTTGTGTAAGTCCGTGGCCTTTCTTTCCTTTGCTATCTTGGTTTGACCTACTTGATGGAAAGCCTCTTTTAGACAGATGCTTTTGAACTGAAACAATAGGATATAGAGTAGACAATTGATGCTCTTCATTACTGTTATTTCCAACCTGTCTGACAGCAATAGGAATTCAATTATAGTACTCCAGCAGCAATAACTTGTACACTAGATCTTAATTGTTTAGACATTAGGTTGCAATTTGCATTTGTACTATAGTGACAGCTGATTGTTCCTAGCAGTGCTGGAGACTGATATTCACTGACAAGCAAACGTACAAATATGTATCATTCTGCAGTGATACTTTATGAAATTATCAGGAAACAAAGAATGAAAACTTCTTAGCCGAGCATCTGATCTGAAATATTACATTCATTTCCAACTCCAGATTCCGACAGCCTGCCTTGGCTGAGCTAACTTCTCCCACAATCAGAGAGAAGCAAAAACCTGCATTATGAGTGGTATAAATATTTAGGTTGCAAATCATACATATTTACCATGCTAAGCAGAAAATTAGATCCCTTCAATGGTTTTGAAACAAAAAAGCAAATCTTTTCATATGACTATAGTCAGGATCTAAAGAGAATGATACTTTTGCAGCAGAGCACACATACGAGTGAGTCTGTGCCTAGGTATGTGCATGCAAATTCCTTGTGTGTGCATGAGCTCATGCAACTAAAAGGTACACAATTTGCAAACAGATTCACCTGTGCACTCCTGGGTATCTGAAGTCTGGTGTTGCAGTTGTGCCAGTAAAAATGACTAGTCCAAATTATGGAGGGAGAGAGGCTGCAAATAACCCAGGAGGTGTTTGTGAACACTACCAGCCAAAAAGCAGGTCTTCTGGTCATTGGAAATAGGATTTTTCTTATAATTTCTGGCAAACCAGAAGCTCCCAGGTCCTGCAGCTCTTGAACTTGCATTCTTGTCAAGAAGATCGGTTTCACTGAGTGGCCACAAGAGGCTCCAAAGTTCCCAGTCCTGGTGAAGACCCATTAAAGGGCTGCCCTATTCTGTAGCTAGGTGGACCTACTAGGAATCCAGGCACGGTTCTCATGCCAGAGGACAAGTCTGCAGTATGGAGCTCCTGTTGACTTAGTTATGCTGGCAAACCTATGGCTCATAGAAATACAACATATGTTAGAACCTGGAGCTTTTATGCCAGCCTAGCCAGACCTGGAAGGGTAAAAGCTGAGCCAATGCAAGCACTTGTCTGTCAGCGTAGCAGTGTCTATACCAAGGGTTTTGCCAGCACTGCTCTATCAGAAGAGCTATGTGATTTGTTTTTTTAGTTGTCTGCCAATATAACTATACCAGCAGAACTTCACTGCATAGGTCAAGGCTGAGATTTGGCAAATAGTCATCAAACCTGAGACATAACATTTCCTGCCCAACATAAGGACATTTTCAATAACACTTGTTTCATTGGAACATTTCTGATTAGCTCTGTGTGTCAAACGAGGGACATTTCCTCTCATTTCTGGACTGTTGGCATCTAGGTGTTTAATTGTCATATATCATTAATCATATTCAAGCTATGCACAAACAATAATCTGTGTTTCTCTGGGATAAAATAATCACAATACTTGGGGCCAATAGCATTTGTCTGCACCTGTAGACACCGCATGAGGTGGACACCATCCTCTATTTGTGATTACAAGACATCAACCTGTCTGGCACTGTGCAAAGAATCTGGGGTATACTGGGGAGCTCCAATGAGGACTACCAGGGATGGCTGGCTGCTCCCCAAAAGACTTTTAACACCATATTATGATCCTCTGACCATGACATGTAGATGTGCTGCGTAACCGGAGAACCAACTGGTGACTACTTTCCATCCCATGTCTCAAACTGTTTCTTGGGCTTTTCCCACTGAGTAGATGGCATCCTGTCATCATAATGGTGACAAGATTCTACCAGTGACCCATCAATTTAACATCTTCTGGGTTCTTTGGCATCATTTCTCCCTTGTTTGATCCTCCTCTTTAATCCTAACCCTTTAACTGGGCTACACCTGTAAGTTTGGGGAGGTTGCCAGAGAATGAACTGTAAAAGGAAGTATCACTGTGTCTCCTATCCAAGTATGTCCTCTAACACAAAAGGAAATGCAACCTTGGTTTGCAGGTGGAGGCTAGCAGTACCTGAAAAGAAAACACCAGGGCTTTGTATTAGGAGATATTTAGGACTAGGTTGTTTCACATCAGGGTTAAAAAGCCCCAGCTGAGCTCTATGAGGAAGTGTGAAAAATGCCTGCCAGTACATTGAAGTGGCAACTGGCATTGGTCCTTAGCTTCCTCTTTTTAAACAAAATTTGTTACTAAGAAGAGCTGGGGAAATCAATGACAATTTGGTACTGTGGTTCTGGAAGCAGCTGCCTGTCACTGATGAATTGCTGCCTCTCTGTCCAGAAATCACTCAGACAGGCAGGGAGAACAATAGGCTTGTGTTTCTAGGAGGAGACATCCCAGAATTTTCTGGCTGGTGCTGCAGTCCTTTCCCTTTCATGAAAGTGATGCAGCCTGACAATCACAGGCTTTGGATGTATTCCAATGCAAGCTCTCTATCTGAGGATCCAAGGACTTCTGGGGAATTCCTAAATTAAGCATTTCAGAAATGAGCCTGTTGATGATGCAGCTCCTTGGATGTAAGGTTTAACTGGTATCACTGTCCTATTTCCCAGTGCAGACATTATTTAAATTGCTCTAATACTCTCAAATAATTTTTGTGGTACCCTAGATCTGACCTGAATCTGTGTCTGCTGTAGCCCTCGTGGTAACAATGAGCACTAGAATTTGAGTACTGCATACATTGTCCTCCACCGGGACTTCCTGTCTAGACTACATCTTTAATGATGTTGTCAGTGGTGCATCCAGGAGTGACTGGATAGGAACTGAAGGTTGACCTTGAGTGAGAAACCTGTCACCTTATGGAGGACTCGGGAAGATTTTGTTTCGCTATGGGACTTCTGAGTTTGGCTTTTGATACCCTAAAGTATCTTGAGAGCTGAATTAGCCATAAAGTTGAATTAATACCCACCAGAGAAGAAGCTTAATTTTCAAGGAAGCTCTTCATTCTTGAAAAATGAAGCCCAGACATGCATCATAGGACATAATCCAGGATCCTCTTTCAGTTCACACATCAACACCTCAGCTCATTGGTACAGATGTACTACCCCTGCAACTAGGCACAGAGTGAACAAAGAGCATGAAGAAAACTAAAGTGTAATAAAATAAAATATTCCAATAATCCATGACTATAGGATCTGGCTGTAGCAGGGAGTTAAGATTTGGCCCTGCTACACTCACCCCTATGGACGAGGCAGCACCAGAAGTCCGGTGGCAGAGTGGTACCACCACAGGTGCAGGCCCTTTAAAGTCAGCATTTTCCAATCCCATGGGAGAAAAGCAGTGCCCCAGAAAACCCCAGGAGTTCTGGGTCACCGGGAGGTGGAGGCACCTGTGAGGGCACAGGAAGAAAACAATCCCCTGGAATGGGGAAAACTGACCAGGAGACTTACCTGGCCCCAGCACAGAGGTGCTCACAGGATGCCCAGGAGATAGAGGTGGGGAATCCACAGCAGCCGGGAGTGAGAAGGCATTGTGCGTTGCCACTGTCGCTGACTGCAGGAGTGTGGCAAGGCTGCTGCTCCTGCAAAGAAAGAGAAGAGGACTGAGACAAAGGATCCGTGAGTAACAAATGGGTACCCAGTTAAGAGGAGGGAGAATTGACCCCTTTCAAGGCAATTAGAGACCAGCCCATGTAGCTGGATAGCTGAAAGGATGCAGTCTGTACCTGAATTAGTTCTATGCCCCTAGCACACAAGGCTGGCTGTGATCAATCTAAAGGCATCTCTGGATGCCAGGTCTGGAGAGTGAAGGCCTCTGAACTTTGTAAGTCGAGGGGCATCTGCATGGCCAGCAGGCTAATTGCCCTGAGAGTCAGCTGCCTGGAGGGAACGTGGCTTGTAATTAGTAAGAAGTCTGAGTACCAGTGAAAATGGATGATTCAACATGGGACTGGGTGAACAAAGGCAACAATGAAGCCCGAATAGGAAAGAGGATAAGCCAAGTGGTGGCCAGTTCTCTGAGAGTAAGAGAGCCCATGATGACTGGGCATATGCTGGACTATTTCTTTTGCTTTGTAGTTGCGTTGGCTTATTATTTATGAGTAGAACAAACTGAGTGAGACTAGCAACTGTCCCTGCTCATGGCACACTGAGTGCACACAGTGAGGCAAACCATTTTCCTTATTGAACTACCAATACTGATGGGGACATGTGGGTGAGTGATGAATGGGGGTGTAGGGGTTCAGGAGCCCTGAACAAGATCCATTCCAGGATTGGCTGAGAATTTATGGATTGTAGAGGGGAGAGCCGTAGAGAAGATCAGTTATAGAAGAAGATTTCCCAAGGCATATTTTCTCCTGGTCCCCAGTATATCCATCAAGACATGGCAGGAGAGATTTCCACCGACAGGGGGAAGTATTGGCCCAAAGTATGGAATTAAACCCAGGCCAGCAGCGCTCTGTCACACTGGCCCACAGGCCATTAATGTTCTTTCCAATCCTTCTGGAAGAAAAGAGTAATATCAGTGTAAATCTTTATAATGCACGATCTTCCAGGACAGAAAAATCAGATACAGTGTAAACATTACATAAGTGCCTTGAATGGGAAAGTCACTGTTTTGTTCTACATAATCACTTTGAAAAAGGTGAATGCTCTTCAGAGAGGGGAGCACACAGAGCTTGGCAAGCACATGCCAAATGTTATTGTCATCTCTCAGATTTACCTGTTCTTGTCTTCATATTAGCAGGCAGTTGTAATGAGCCTACTGGCAGCAACATAATGAGCAATAACTACTGAACAATCAATGGACCATGTACCCTTCAGGCCATTTTCCAGAAGACACATTGCATGATTTTTCAAATGTTATTTCAATTTCTTGCCTAATGTTTATTTTGTATTGATTTTGTTTTGGTACAACTCCAACCTTTTTGTAGCTCTTACCTTTTATATGTATTTTTAAATGTATTTATATAATACACTTTATATAATAAATTATACATTTTAATTGTGCTGGCTAAATTACACCTTTTCTCTGCCATATTCTACATGATCACTTAACTGCCACCCTTAAAGTTAACAGTTTTTAATTGAAAAGGAAATATTCAACACTTCTTTAAGAACACAGAACCACCTCACTATTAACTAACTATTGGATAATTGAACATCTAGTGTATATTCCAGCTGAGAATGACAAAAGTGAATACTCTTCAACAAAAAAGAGTTGTGTAACTTGGCATGTCTTCTGACTGTAAACGCCCTATTATGATACAACTCTGCTTGTCCATTTTTCTAAAATATTGCAAAATATGGGGGAAGTGCTATTTTTTATATTCTAAAATCATGTTTTCTGCTTTGCTGCTTTTCACATTTCTAGAGGCATGTAGCAATGGGGAATTCAACTGTTTGAAAATAATTAGGCAAATACCTCCTCTGTTTACATCACACTCAAATTGTCAAGATAGTCTTTTCTCACAGCGATACGGGTGAAAAATATCTATGAGGAATGATGATAAAAATATGACCTTCAGCTATGGTCTACAGTCCCAGTCTTATCACCCTCCTTCCCATAGAACAGATCTTTATAGAACAGAGCTTGCCTCTTGTGACATCCTAAGAGGAATACATGCAGCCTGCATTCCCTGGGACCATTAAAAGATAAGTAAGCTTCTTAAGTTAGTCAAAGTCTTATTTAAATTGATCTGAAGTCGACAATAATGTGCTCTTTAAATTGTTAATATTGTTTCAGTTGCCTCATTAGAATAAGCACCAGAGTTTGGCAGTGTTTCCCACAGTGACTGGGGCTTCAGCGCAGTCATATCCCCTACCAGGTGCTGAGGCTGAAATTGGATCCACAGGCGGTTGCTTACTTCTTCCAGGCAATTTGCCAGCATCCCAGAGCTATGTTAATGAAGAAGGAGACAGCGCAGGCACTTTGATAGGATGCTTATATGTGATATGTTTTCTTTATGTATAGGGCAAATCTTGAAACCATCACTCCAACCTCCAGTTGAGTTCACTAAGGATGTCAGAATGCTTAAGTATCCTATATTTAAAAGCAAGAACGGAAGCAATACAAGAGCAAGACAGACATCTGGATCAAAGGTAATTGCCATCTATTTCTTCACCAGCATACCGCTGGTATGCTGGCAAGGTACCAGGAAGGAGAGAGCAGCTGCTGATCGATCCTATCGCAATTTATACACTCACAACCTGGGTGAGGACTGAAATGAAAAAGTTTATGGCAGAGCTCCAAGTGCGTGCCCTCAAACCTGAACTGTTAGAATGCAATTGAAATATTCCAGCTAAACGCAAGAGCAAGAGCATGCACAAACCACTTATTGTTTAAATGTAATACTTTGCACTTCATAACTCAATCACTTTTCTTTAAAGGACAGGACAGACATAAGTGACTTCCATAGGAGTTTGGTTTGAATCAGAGATGAAATATCATGGAGGCTTGGTTGGGTTCATTTTGCAGACAGTATCTGTTCTCTTCTGCCCCATTCTGGAAGGAAACCATGGAGAGAAGAATCCATGTCATTTCCATCAGATCTCTCCACTCAAGAAGGGGAATATGGTCTATGACCATGGGAGAGGAGGGGATTCTTCCTCCAAAACATGCTGATCTACAGGCCAGCGTAACCTAAGCAGAGGCCTTCTACTTCTGCAAGTGTCTTAGGGACCTGAATGGGCTGCTCCTGATGCACGATTTCTAAGATCCTGGAACACTTCTACAGCGAAGCTTCCACTGCACAGAAGGGCTTTGCTTAACACACTTGATGTGAAGTAAGCTACAATTCTCTGTAATCAAGAGGAGGAATTATGCTGGGACTATAATGAGAAATCTGTGGCTTTAAGAACCTGATTCTACACAACCTGTTTCCCTGTAGTATCAAGAGGACTAAGAATTTAAATTTAACAACATACATGTGTATCCTTGCCTGTTATAAAGCTGGACAGAAACAATTGAACTTGTTTCATTTCATATATGCCATCAAAATCATAATAAATTTAGGGGCAGTAATGACAAACTCAAGTGTTCTAATTCATGAGTGAGGCCTAAACAGTATGAGATGACCTTAAAAATAACCATCACATTTTAAAAATACCAAATTTGGGGTTCTTCTAAACCTCTTTTCAGAGTCTGATCTTTTAATCTTCACTCAGGTCAGGTTTTGATGCTTTTCTCTAGAGCCATAAGTTGTAGAAAATTAATTTAAAAAATAAATTGTGAATTATTCTGTAATCCCTTAACCCCATAAGCAGGGCTTTACATCTCTTCATGATAAAAATCAAGATTGTGATTAAAGATGCTTTCTTTATGTTCAATAAAAGGCAGTTGTAATGATCAGGGATCGCTCTGGCACAGTTTTCCCTGAAACCAACTGATTATAGGATTTCCCTTATACTGTACTGAAAAAAAAATCACTTCTGTCTGAATGAAAACAAGGATTCAGGGTGAGATGGAGATACATGTTTTCATATGGCAGAAAGAGAGATTGCCATAAATTATAGGATGTTGGTGACAGCAAAAACACACAAAAGACCCCATTCTTATAGAGATCTTCCCAGAACCACCCATCCTAGCCTTTAAACAAGCACTGAACCTCGCTAACCTCAGCACCAGAAGCAAACGCCCTATGACACAAACCACACCAAATGGATCCAGATCATGCCCAGACAAGAAATAAAAAACCTGCCAACATCTCTCCACCACCCCCACAATAACTACATCCCACAACAGAACCATCACCACTCCTGGATCTTATACCTGCACCTCCAGAAATGTTACAGAGCCCACTTGAATAAACAGGGAAATCCAGGAAAGCCTAAGAGCAAAAAAAGGGGGGGCATACGGGCTGTGGAAGCAGAGGGTAGTCACCAAGGAGGAGTATACCTCTTCGACTTGCACTTGCAAGGAATCAGTTAGGAAGGCCAAAGCGACAAAAATTAAGGACAACAAAAAGTCCTTCAGGTATATAGGGAGCAAAAAGAAGGCACAGGGCAGCATAGGACCCCTGCAGGATAGACAAGGGCAGTTGGTGACAGAGAGGAGGGACAAAACTGAGTTCTTCAATGAGTTCTTTGCTTCTGTACTCTTGAACATGGATCTAGATAAATCTCCCAAATGCATTACTGACAGAAGCAGGAGGAACACCAGCTCACCAACTGTCAGTGCCAACCTAGTAAAGAAACACACCCAGCCCCTCCAAGTATCTAAGTCAGTGGGACTGGATGATCTCCATCCAAGGGTACTGAAAGAATTAGCCAGTGTCATCGCAGAGCCACTGACATGACCGTTTGAGCACTTGTGGCACTCAGGTCAGGTCCCAGAGGACTGGAAAAGGGCCATTGTGGTCCCTATTTTCAAGAAGGGGAGGAAGGAGGATCTAGGTAACTATAGACCAGTTAGTCTCACATCTATCCTTGGGAAAACCCTTGAAAAAATTATTAAGGATCGCAGTTGTAGCAGTCCAGTGGGTAGTATAATGCTGAAGGGCAACCAGCACGGGTTCATAGCAGGCAGGTTCTGCCTGACTACCCTTGTTTCTTTCTATGACCAGCTCATTAAATGCTTACTTACAGGAGTCGAGGTAGATGTCATCTACTTGGACTTTAAGAAGGCCTTTGACATGGTATCCCATCCTATTCTCATAAATAAATTGAACGGCTGTGCCGTAGACAATTACATAGTCTTCTGGGTGGCAAATTGGCTTAAGGGTCGTACCCAGAGAGTGGTGGTGGATGAGTTGGTATCAACCTGGAAAGATGTGGGCAATGGGGTCTCCCAAGGATCAGTCCTTGGGCCAGTGCTGTTCAATATCTTTATTAGTGACCTGAATGAGGGCGTGGAAAGCACTCTGTTCAAGTTCATAGATGACACCAAACTTTTGGGGCAAAGTAAACACACTGATAGGAAGAAACTGAATCCAGGTAGACCTAGACAGGTTAGAGAAGTGGGCAGACAACAATAGGATGCAGTTCAACAAGAACAAGCGCTAAGTGCTGCACCTAGGGAGAGGGAATTGCCAGCACATCTATTGGCTGGGGGATGACCTTCTCAGCAGCACAGCAGCGGAAAGAGATCTTGAAGTCATTGTCAACTCCAAAATGAATATGAGACATCAACGTGATGAAGTAATTAGCGGAGCTAACCACACTTCGTCACGCATTAGTAAGTGCATCATGAACAGGTCCAGGGAGGTGATGCTTCCCCTCTATGGGGCACTGACCAGGTCACAGCTGGAATACTATATCCAATTCTGGGCACCACAATTCAAGGGGATATGGACAACCTTGAGAGGGTCCAGAGGAGGACCACTCATATGGTTAGAGGCCTGCAGGGAAGGCCCTAGGAGGAAAGGCTGAGGGACTTTGACCTTTTCAGCCTCCACAAGAGAAGGCTGAGGAGAGATCTTGTGGCAGTACATAAATTCACCGGTGGGGAAGGGCAGCAGGGAATAGGAGATGCTCTGTTTACCAGAGCACCCCTTGGAATAACCAGGAACAATGGCCATAAGCTGATAGGGAGTAGATTTAGGCTGGACATCAAAAAGAACTTCTTCACAGTGAGGGTTGCCAGAGTCTGGAATGGGCTTCCAAGGGAGGTGGTGCTCTCCCCTACCTTGGGGGTCTTCAAGGGGAGACTGGACAGGCACCTGGCTGGGGTCACATGACCCCAGCACTTTTTCCTGCCACTGGCAGGGGGTTGGATTCGATGATCCATTGAGGTCCGTTCTGACTCTAGCATCTATGAAACTCACCTTTGGCTTCTCTGCCCCCTTGCTTTCTCCCCCCTTCCTCCCCTTCTTTACCTTTTATTTTCCTAATTTCTACCTATTTACAGTCTCACTGACATCTTATCCCACTTTTAGCTTCTCTCATTCCTGGAGTCTCAGAACAGCAAAGACGTCTTATGCCTGAAGAAGGGTGATTGTGCCTGAAAGCTCGATAAGAACTTTTTTCCAACTACTCAGTTGGTCTAATAAAATATATCACATCTACTCAAAGAACCTTGCCTGCTTACAAAAGACCCAAAACTCAGATACAGAAATAAATTAAATAGCTGACAGCAAATAAGCAATAAAGAACAAAGAGAGAATTTTTTCCCTCTTTTAATGAGCCAATTTGAAAAATAAAGCTATGAAAGGGAAACAATATATCCAGAATATTGCAGTGGGTCTCCTCAGTAACATGGACCATTACAAGAATATGAGGCATTTACTTCATGCTCAATGTTGGCTTCCTATGGAATATCAAGTCAAGTTCGATATGTTGGCTCTTATCTCTCAAGTAATTTGCGGTCTGCCCACATACCAGGAAGATTGCCTAAAGCTCCAGAATAAAGACCACGAACCACAAACTCAGCTCTTTGGGCACAGTGGAACTTTCTACCATAGGAGCAGAGCAGGAAACAATTTTCTCAGGTACTGGCTCCGGTTCACAGGGACTAAAGACCATCACAGAACTTACCTATCACATTCTGCTCCAAGTTCAGGGCATACTTCAATCTGCCTTCTGCACTGTAACCACAGACCACCAGGCTAAAAGAGAGAATAACCCACATGATACATACTAATGTTTGACACATGAGAGAAAGGCACTCATATGAGTGACACAGGACAGTGAAAGAATATATGGTCAATGGAATAGAAAAAGAGTAGAATGGAAACTAGAGCAACAACATAGGAGTCTGGTGGGAGGAGGGGGGAGTTATTTGTTTAAAATAATTGACAAATATAATGAGAACTCCTTTCTACCAATCCCAAATTTGCACCTTTTGACTGCTGTCTCTTATCTGTATTCATATCTGAGTTCTGCTTGGGTGTGCTGTGTTCCTGCCACCCCTTATGTAGCCCCTCCTTAAGGGTGCTAGGCAGTTAATAAAATGGCTGTTCTCCAGACTGTAACAACCTGGTACTATCTAGCATTAATTAGTTGGGCCAGAGGCTCAGCAGCACATTAATTACATTCACAGATGATAAGAATTTAGTTACCAAAACCAGCCAGAACAAGAAAATGATACACAAGAGCTAAGTACAGACAATCAAAAAGCCTGAGGCTAAATCAACGCAGCCTGCACAGGTTAATCTAAGCTGTGTAGATTGAACCAACAAGTAAGTGAGCAGACATTCACTTTTGATTCTGGAAATGCAGTCACAAGTGTGTGGTGGCCCAGGCCAGAAGTTGGGGGACACTAGAGCACACCTTCCTGTTCCACTGGAGCAGACAGCTTAGGCCAAGGCTAGTCCACCCACCCTGTGAGATGGGGCTTTCAGGGGAGGTGCAAAGCATCCTGGGCTGCTCGCGGACTGTGAGTTGACTTGAATCTGGAGGGGATCTGGGACAGAAGTTCAACCAACCGATTTAACCTAAATTAGTTAAGTTTGATACTACATCTGTCTAGGTTTATTTTAAACCAGTTGGGGCCATTTTGAAAGCAGTTTGTGTGCAATGAACTTTTGTTGCGTTACAGCTTTGAGCCAGATTCCAATCACTTATATCGGTTTATGTAATTTCCGTCCCTTGCCAAGTGGATCAGGAGTGAAAGCGAGAGCAGAAAAATAACAAAATAAGATTTAACATGGAAAATGCAACAGCTGTAATCCCAAGGTTTCAGTGGTGGGGCAGGGCGACTTTGGGCTCAGTAAGGGAGAGGGCTAGTTAATCAGGTCTTTAGAATGCAACATGGCCACAGAAGTTAAGTACTGCTTTGGGTTGAATATAAGCCCATAATAGATGTTATAATTATATATTATAAGTTATATAGCCCATTCTTGGCAAGAAAACTTATCAAGGAAAGAAAAACATGGAATAAGATCTAGTGGTTACAGGAGACATACAGGAGAATGACTCAGAGTTAGTTAATTAGGATGTTCTGTTTAACTTGGGGCACTTTTCCAGTTTCGAAGGTAGTCACTGAAGCCCACTCAGAAAGGGATTCAGAGTAAATGGAAGTTCAGAGCAGCTCAGGAAAGAAAAAATAACCATGAGCCTCTAGAGAACATAGGGAGCACTAAGAGATATTACTATGAATTTTTAGTGTTGTTGCATTTCATGTCTGCTTGGTTTAACAAGTGTTCCTTCTACATTTCTCCCAGCTCCCCCTTCCATTCACAGTGCAACATACACTGAAAACTCATGTCCTTGATAAGTAAGGTATAAATCCCACTCCAGCTGGGTATTGGTGAAACTTCATCTCATTAGCCAAAAAGATTGACAAACTGGAGGGAGTTAACAAGAGATCAAAGAAAATTAACAGACAGATGGAAGGGGCCGATTTATCAGAAGAGATTAAAAGAGCTATATCTGTGTAGCGTGGCTTATTGATGACTACACAACATATAAAAAATTCAAGGGTATAAAAATAAAAGGAAGAAGATAAATTCTGCATAGCAAAAAAAGGAGATAGAAGGAGGAGAAGTGAAAGGGAAAAAGAAGCAAGCTGTCATTTAAAATTATTATACTTGACAAAAAGCTATGTTTAACCTGGCATAATTTTAACGACTATTGTGGAGTTGCACAAGGGTAAATATAGGCCTTGGAGACGCACTTAGAGGACAGTCCTGCTCTGACAGGGAGGTGCCCTACATGAACTAATTGGTCATGCCCTATTCTTTTTAAGTTGTAGTGCAACTCTGCTTTTATCATACAATACGGAGGAGTCTTTGATGGAATACAATGGAACTGTGAACAATCAGTCTGGGGCAGGATCTTACTGGATTTATTTTTAAACTTTCTATCAGTATTTATGATTAGTGCACCTATATATTTTAAGAATATTAGTGCTACTAATGTATGGATATTTTGCACAGAAGACTTGCTTGTTTAATTTTTCCTTTTACACAAAGATTCCATTCATTAGTTGTGTAGCATGTACGTGGCATTCAACATTTCCAGTGACGAAATATTGTTAATAGATGTAATCAAATGAGACTCAGAACCCCACTAAAATCCCATCGGTTTCTCTTTGCAGAAGCCTGAACGAATAGATAAACTGAATTCATGAGACAGATGAGACTGGATAAAAACTAAAATTATGACACTTAACAGTGAAAATGAGTTTTAATTTATTTTTTTAATCCATATATTCAGTGTGATTAAAGAAAAAGGAGATGTGTTATTTTCCAGCATTTTAAATTCAATATGTTCTGCATATCATCAGGACACGTTTGTGGATTGCAGACTTTTAAACACAGGGAAAAAATAACGCTGGTGATGCTACAGGGAAATAGTTGAAGGCAGAATCCTACTACTTAAATAGAAAAATCCTTCAGGGAAATAGGGAGGTAAGCACTGGAGAGAAAGAAAAAAAATCTTACTTTGGGATTTAAGTTAAAATAAGCTTGTAAAATAAAAATTCAGACTCTTTTCCTTTATATGCTGGCTCAAGATTTAACAAAAAGAGCTTTTTTCCATGATAAATCTAAGTGCTAAAGATCTAAAAGTTCCAATCTTGAAAAAGAATTGTCCTTAAAAATGTGCAAAAGTTTAGGGAGCTGGCTTTTTTATATGTTTTCTGAACATCTCGGGGTAAAGTGCTTATATATTCTCCAGCTTTTGCAATGCATGGTGGGCACATCTACACATGCCGCTATGGTGATGTTCTTACTGCGCTGTTATTTAGCACTTCCTTCTGGAAGTACTAAATCACAGCACAGTAACAGCTTGTACTGTGCCATACGTGTGTTGCATAATTATTTTTAGCAGCTACTTTGCTGTAGCAGCATGCTATACTGGGGGAGTGCGTTGCTACAGCAATGTAGCTGTTGGTCCCATGTAGACACCTGCAGACACTACGTCACCGTAGCACATTGCTACAGCAATGTAGCATCACATGTAGATGCTCCCTTTGTGTAGCATTTATACAACTGTTTGGAGCCAGTTTATCAATGTATTAATTATCAATTAACTAATTACTCATTCATTTTATAAAGTTATTCTAGTGTGCCCAAGGGATAAAGTAATAAGCATTTTAAAAAAAGTTGTGGTATTTAAGGAAACAAGCACAGATTGATTCTTGCATCAAATCGTCAATAAAACAAAATGAATTGAATCTGGGTCTTGGCATGGCTAAGTGTGGCCTCACATCCATTGGACTACTTCATATCTTTAGATTGTTTCAGTCTCTTCAGCTTCTTAATTGCTTTATCTGCAGTGAATATTACTCAAGTGAAAGGACTAACATCTGACATTAGATAGTGCTGAATTGTAAAGTTGAGATTTGCTTATCTGAGGATGCATCTACACGACATGCTTTACTGCGCAGTAGCATAGTTTACTATGCGGTAAGCATGTGCATCTACACATGCACATGCTTATTGTTCAATAAACTTCACTAATCATGAGTAAATTTGCTACCTGCAAATGCAAGTAGCAAATTTACTTGTGATTACTTACTGTGGAATAGCACTCATGTAGACACCTGACTGGGAGCAAATCTGTTCCCAGTCATCGGCCATCAGGGGGGCAGGATATTGCTTCCTGCCCCCAGGAGCCGCCTGCTGCTGGAGCTGGCTCCACCACTGGAGCTCAGGCAGGGACTATGTCTCTTTACTTCTGCAGCAGGGAGCTCCAAGGCCCTTGCTCTCTACTCTGAGATCACAATCAGGGAGCGGGGGTCTAGGAGATCCTTATCTCCTAGCCTGAGCCCTACGGTTGTGAAGGTGGTGCTGGAGGCTCCCTGTTGGCAGAGGCTGGGGAGCCTGTTCCGTGATCATTTTTGTGATCATGGAGCTGGGTGAGAAACAGGTTGAGGAGCCTGTTCTCCACTCAGCTCTGAAATTGTGGAGCTGAGCAAGGAGCAGGCTTTCCAGCCCCTGCCCTGTGATCATGGAGCAGGGACTGGGAACTGTCCCAAGCAGGGGCAGATCCCAGCCCTGTCCCCAATCAGGTGATCAAGGCATGGGACTTGAAAAGTGCTGCAGGGGTGTGGTAGGTCCTAACCCCCTGCCCCGATCCACTGGTGGGGCAACATGCCATTTCTCCCATGCAAAGGGAGGAAAATGATGAAAGGCATGGAGGTGGGGAGTGGGGGGAGATAAGAGATGAGAACAACTCCCCTGCAAAACAGATTTCCAAACTACTCAGTTTTTGAATTTTCATTGGAAAATAGAACCATTTGCATGGAAACTTTTGAAAAAAAATATTTTTTTTACACCATTTTTGACCAATTCTGATAAATATAGCCTGGCTGATATCTTCTTTGCAGCTGGAATTTTGATGCTGTTTGTGTGTAAGTTTATAAAGGCATTTTTCTAGGGTTTGTACTGTCGTTCTTTAAAGAGTGAGGCAGACTCCAGAAGAAAGAGCTTAGACAAGTTTCACTACACAGCTGGAGATCATTTCTAGACCAAGTTCACTCATATAGACTTCACTGGAGTTTCCGTGGGCTACAGCTTAAAATCAATTTTTCTCTACATTTTTTATACATTTTTGGATTGAATTTCTTAGTCATTTCACTTATAACCTTCACTTTCATTCTCTCTCTTTCCTTTCCATTTGTATTTTCCCTTTCATATTCTACAGTTCTTCATTTATAACCCTCCTGAGTTATTTTATTAACAAAATATTTGGTCATTTTATCATAGTGTCAGCATTTAGAAGGTAATTATATATTTTCTCTTGTTTCCCACTGCCTGATAACATTAAAGATTCCAAGATGGATTGCCATGAGATTTTATGAACTTTACCTTCTATAAGTCAAAATTGTTAATAAACTCACAGATTTTAAAGCCAGAAGGGAAAGTTAGGACTATATTTTCCATTATTTCTCAATCTATCTCAATTTGCATAGCTCATTAGTACCTTGTTGAATAGTAGATTCTAAACTTCTTACTGTTTTAAATTTCCATGCAGAAAAATCCACATCCAACATGCCTGGTGCTCATGCAAACTTAATTATATTATGGAAATGATTGCTTGGAAATTGATTGGTTAAAGAGTTCTCTCTCATACTAGTTTGAATGGCTAGTGTTTTAAATTGTAAAGTTAATAACTCAGTCTTGTCTTTATAATTTAGGCAAATAAATCCTTCTCCCCCAACCTCTGCCCCGCGCACCTCTTCCCCTCATCCTAGTTTCATAGTTTCTAGGGTAGAAAGGGACCTGAACAGATCATCACATTTGACCCCCTACCCTGGGCAGGAATGAGTGCTGGGATCATAATACCCCAGCCAGATATCTATCCAACCTCCTGCTGAGAGAGCACCACCTCCCTTGGGAGCCCATTCCAGAGCCTGGCAGCCCTAACAGTAAAGTAATGCCTCCTGATATCAAGCCTGAACCTGCTCTCAATCAATTTGTGGCTGTTATTCCTTGTTATCCCAGTTGGTGCCCGGGGAAACAGAGCCTCACCTATTTTCCACTGGTCCCCCCTGGTGAGTTTATAGATGGCTACCAGATTCCCTCTCAGTCTTCTCTTGTGGAGGCCAAATAGATCTATCTTGTGGAGGCCCTTTAGTCTATCTTCGTAGGCCCTGGCCTGCTGCCCCCTGACTATGTGAGTGGCCCTCCTCTGGACCCTCTCAAGGTTAGCCACATCCCTTTTGAAGTGCAGCGCCCAGAACTGGATGCAGTACTCCAACTGTGGCCTGACCAGTGCCGCAGAGGGGAAGGATCACCTCCCTGGACCTGCTTGTGATGCATCTGTAGATGCAGGACAAGGTGCAGTTAGCCTTGCTGACCACTTCCTTGCATTGGCAGCTCATGTCCAACCTGGAGTCAACAATGACTCCAAGATCCCATTCAACTACTGTGTTGTTGAGAAGGGTGTTCCTCAGCCTATAGGTGTGTTGCAGGATCCTTCTCCCTAGATGAGGCACCTTGCACTTGTCTGGGTTGAACTCCATCCTATTCTCATCCACCCACCTCTGTAACCTGTCTAGATCTAGTTGGAAGTCTAGTGACTTGCTATGAGCAATCACAGAGCTGCAATGGTCTGCTTTGTTTGAATGGTGATAGTTAACCCCATGTGTAGGCAGCAGGTGTAGTGATGCATCCCTTATGAACGTTCACTTTTAAGCTGCTAATTGTGACTCTAGTACAGTGGTTCTCAACCTATGGTTCATGGACCACTGGGGGTCTGCAGACTATGCTTAAGAGGTCCCTGAATGATGACTATGATCAATCAAAAGTATATGAATACCCACATTTACAATTCAAAGGGGTCTGCACCTCAATTAAAAACTTTTTAGGGGTCTGCAAATGAAAAAAGGTTGAAAACCACTGTTCTAGCTCTAGTAAGTCCCTTTAAACCCACTTACATTTACACATATAGATTATAGATATATGTATTTTTCAGCTTGCTGAACATAGATTTCTTTTGACCACCAAAATGGAAGACATAACTGGCTGAAAGAGGATTGTGAAAGGTACACATTTGTTGTGGGCCAAATTTTGCATACATGTGGTTACCTGCGTCTCCTACTGAAATCAGTTTACTACCTCCATAAAGGCAAATATAATAAAGTTCAATCTTGGCTTCACTGAAGTCAATGAGAATCATGCCATTCATTTAAAAGGGGTCAATCTGAATTCAAAATTTAAAAGGCCTAAGGCCAGTTTCTGAAATGGGACCATTCCTGTGAGCCAGTGAAGATCCATGGGAATAAGCCTGGGAGGATGATGCCCTATTGAATGTAGGATCCAGCTCTTCTGCAATACCAGCAAATGCAGTTACCTGCAAGTGACCTATAAATAACACTACAGTGATGTGGATGAACAACAGAAAGTGCTCTCCCCACCCCATTTCATTTATGACTTGAAGACAAAGCATGTCATTATACAGTGCTTTGCAGGAATAAAAGCTCCCTTGAGTATGTTTGTTAATGCAGTGGGAGGAGGAATGTCTACAAAAGGTACTCAGCTGCTTTTCCCATATGGCTGTCACTTGAAACTTACTGCACAAACTGTAGCAAAGCTACAATAGAGAACACACCAGGTGTGAAAACAAAAGGAACTTCATTCCATCTTAAATCCTATCTTTGAGTTATTTATTGTACCTTAGGGCCTGATTTTGTAGACATATATGTATTGCAAGGAGTTCTTAGATTTTGGATCAGTCTAAAAGTAAGTCAATGTGAACAGTTACACTGGTTTCATGGGGCTTTGTAAGAAGATCTGTGATAGCAGGAATTGTTGGACAACTTGTGCAATTTAGGGTTTTCAACATAAGGTCTAAAATATTAATTTAAGGCTGGGTGGTTTGCTATAACAGGGAACCCTAGCTCTGTTACTAGAAAGTGGGGTGGCCCATTTAAGGACAGATTTTTCAGAGCACAGCCTGTGGGCAGAGAAGAGGTGAAAGGGTAGCCCTGCAGGCTGGTCAGTTGACTGGGGCTATCACATGACCAGAAGAGAGCTCAGGCCAGAGCTTATAAGCCCTGGGTTGAGCTAACTAGGGCAGCCCTGGCTGTGGCAGAATGAGGGGCTCCTGAATGCCCAGGAGACTTGAAGAAAACAGCTCTGCAGCCTGGGGGACAGGACGGAGTGACCCAGAGAGAAAGAGATGCTTGAGAAGCAGACACACTGAATCTATTGTTTTCCTTCTTATATTACAGCCCAGGGGCTTAGTGTTTATGTTGCAGTTTAAACCGCCAGTTTGGGCTGGGACTGTGAGGAGTGGTATAAGGAGGTCCCATTAGTGCATGTGGGGCATAGATTAATAGATTCATAGATGTTAGGGACTGGAAGGGACCTCTCAAAATCAGCAGGTCCAGTCCCCCTGTGCTTGGGAAGGGAAGACTGCTGGGGTCAGATGACCCCAGCCAGGTGAGCGTCCAGACATATTTTGAAGATATCCAGAGTAGTTGATTGCACCATGTCTGGAGAAAGTCTATTCCAGACCCTGGACACTCAAGTTATTGGGGCATGCAATAGCTTTGAGCTGTACCAGGGGCAGGTTCAAGGCCTGTGTGGACAGAGGGCACAAGGCGCAGTGAGAGACAGTGGCTGGGGCTCAGAAGCCAAGCTTGAAGCAGTTGGCTGGGGCTCTGGGACCAGCCAGTATAGAGGTGTGGAAGCCAGGAAGCCTAAAAGCCCTCAAAAAATGGAAAAGAAACAGCCTAGAGTGGCTTGGAGATGCCAAGACAAGCATCCCATCCAATTGGAGATGCGAAATCTGCCAGGCATGGGGCATGCTCTAGGGATGGTATGGAGACGCACAATTAGCCCTTAAGGCAGGAGCTCCACATCTTTGGGTGTTCTCTGGAGCAAGCCCAGGTCTGGGAAGCCCTGCGGCAGCCTCCTCTTTGAGAACCAGAAGGAACACCAAGACGTGGCAGGAGAGTGAAGGGGAGACTCTTCCCAGAGTGAGTCAGAAAAAAAAGGGGGACTCTTTGGTGCCTCTGGGGTTTTTTGACTACCCTGGAGATGGTGCTCTGTTACACTTGTACTTTGTTGTAATTTTCAAAAGCAAAATGCAATTAAACTAAGTGGGGATGTCAAAAGGAACAACCACACCCAAATTTGAATGTAAATAAAAATATTCAAGCTTACTTAAAAGGCCTCTGTAACGAAGTGACACCTTTCTAAAGAATAAGCTGCTGGCCTGATCTTTCATTTACAACTGTAAGCCACCAGATGGCTCAAGAAAATGAATCGTTCTGCAAAGATTCCCCTTTCCTGGTTGGGGAGGGTCAGATGTGGTGCTTATTCTACATCAAATCAAGAAATGAAAGCCATTTTTCAACCTAGCTCTGTTTCAGTCAAACAACAATGTGCTTGATGAATATTTGTGCTGCATTAAAAAGAACAAATGTAGAATGTCCATTGATAGGGCATTGTTCATTTGACATTTCTGATTCACTTTTTTTTTTGACAGTGCTTGTGTATCACCTTATCATGGATCTGGAGGAGATTTCATAAAAAGAACATAGGTATTTTACTCCTCCTCCCTGTGCGAGTTACCTTAAGCATTGAACAAATGATTAATTCTGCATTGATTTACTCTTACAGTCTAATAAGACACAATTAGCAGAAATAGAGGAAAATCTTGCATACATTTAGAGTTGCACGTTTCTCAGACAAAAATGGTATGCTTTGTAAGTATCCTCTAGAAAGCAATTTAGGCAGATTCACAACAAATTCTCTTTTCATTTCCAGCAGCTGTCATTAATTTTTGAAGAATGAGACTTGAGTATCAGATGGCAAAACAAATATTCTGAAAAGCAAATAATGAAAAATACTGCAAAAAGGCCCATGTCTCAAAAGCAATTTTTTTAAAGTGCTGTTATACTTCATTTCTTCCTTTTCTTTGCAGAACTAGTCATTATAACTGTTTAATCAAACCAGTATGGGCCAAACTTTTTGGCAGGTATGCCACAAATTAGCTTTATGTCCTCCTCTACTGCCACTCCAATCCTTATCCTCTGTCTGATTAGCTGCTCTGCTTTCTGCTTCCTGCCCTTTGTACCCTGAACAATCAATCTGCTGCTCTGTTTTCTGCACACGGCCCTCTCCATCACTGTGCTGCCTGTCTACTCCCAGGTCAACCTTGTGCCACAGCTTGGCCACTCCTGAATTAGGCAAGAATAATGGATTGCATGAATCCAGGTTTGAGGTATAGCCTACAAAGAAAATAGAAGATGGAAAATGGCTGCAAAGGATATGTAGAGAGGAGAGCACATTTTGGTTTTTCAGTGTTTCTTAGTCTGTCGATAGTGAAATCCTTTACTCATTTTCCAGTGAAGATTACATTTAAAATAAAATGTAATCCTTTAACTTTTAGTGTAGCATTTAAAAATTTAGACTATGTAATAAGTTCCATTATGTATACAGTATAACCTCATGAATCTGGCATGTGCAGGACTGAGCACCTGCTGGAAATTTGAAAATTCCAGATTTTTGAAACCGGAGTGGTGGTTGGTCTTGGAACGGGGGGTGGAGTGGGGGTGGGGAGGGGATGGGTAGTGGCAGCTGGTCCCACATTAGTGACCGCATGTGGAGCGGCAGCACAGGATGGTGGATGGCCGCGGTAATTGCTGTGTGCAAACTTCCCCCTCCATTGCTCCAGGACCGGCCGCCGCTACTCCCTGATGTGCCGGATTTTCGAGAATTCCGGATGTTTGATATCCAGATTTATGAGGTTATACTGTACTAGAAAAAGTGCTGGTGAATATTCAGTATAAACAATCCTGCGGTGACAGAAGCATGGATGCATTGTTCTTGGAGACCTTTTCCATGGTTACATTCTGTAATTCTGCACAATTCAGCCGGACCTGAAGGTAAAGATGAAAGTTATCGAACAATTGCTGGAACTCTTATTGACTTTAATGACGTCAGGATTCCACGCATATTTTTTACATCTCTGGTGATACAAGAAACTCCAAGTCTTTGACAATATCAGATATCAATTTAAATATGTTGCATTGATTACTTAAAGGTCTATTCCAGTATTTATTTTCTCACTTCTCTCTCCCCTCTCCTCCAGACATGAATCCTTCCTTTGGCATTTCTGTCAACAATGCCTTCAATTAATCTGTGAAAGAAAATGGAAACATTGACTTTGTGGGAAGATGACATTGGTATGGATTTATGAATTGCACATCTCTCCAAATTTTCCTGCTTTTGATTCATTTTTATTTTTTTTTGGTAAACTGTGGCTAGTTGAGTGTCAATCATCATTTCCTTAGAAATCAGGTTTCACCTTTGTACGATCTTTCATCATTTGGCAGGCACATATGATAGGGTGGCCAATTTATTTCCTAAACATTTTCCACAAGAAATATTAAGTGTGAATAAGGTTGGCTTCAGAGAATTTCTTTTCATTTTATCTCCTTAATGGAACTGCCACTGCATAGCTATAATTAATTAGTTTACATTTGTACAGTGATTTGATGATGTAAAGCACTATATGGTCTAATTTTCAACATGTCAGGTGCTCATTTGCCATGGTGGTACATGGAAATTGGATACATATATATCAGAATTGCTGTCTGCCTATATTTTCTGGGTGCATGAAGAGTACATTGTGGCACTGTCACAGATGGGGGTCCTTAAGGATGGCCGTGTTCTCCTGAGGCCCCTTGACCATGCCAATTTGGCCCGACGGGTACCCTCAGTTCTCGCCCACCACGTCTTTGATGAAAAACATGAAAATAGGGAGACTGCTTTTAAGTCCTCTTGGACACGGTGTGATGGACTTACCGAACCCCTTGGGTTCTTGGACCCCTTTTGGGTCTTGTTTCATAATGGGTGTTTTGGCGGCACCCTAGCCTTATGGGCTATATGCATGGCTCAAACCGTCCCTTTACCATGCCCCAAGCCTCGCAGATGGTACTGGCATTGTCTTGCCTCGGCCTAGTTATAATTTGGCACCTTGTCCTCACTGGGCTCTCCGCAGCCTTGTCTCTGCACTCTCTCTGGCGCTGGGGTCTCTATGCCCCAAATGCCACACCCTCTCTGGCACTGAGGTCTCTGTGCCCCAAATAGCGTGCCCTCTCTGGTGCCAGGGTCTCTGTCCCCAAATGCTGTGCCCTTTCTGGTGCTGGGGTCTATGCCCCCACCAAATGCTGTTCCCTCTCTGGTGCTGGGGTCTCCACTCTGTAGTGGGCCCCAATGAGGCCTCCTCCTCCTTCCCCAAATAGCCTCACCCAAACCACCAGTCTTATAAAACTACAAACAAAACATAAGCCCCTGGGCTATAACTTAACATAGGCTCCCAAAGGTGTGCTCTGCCCCTTTTCCATTACCCAGAGCAGAGGTTAGCCAGGCCTCTTTCCTTTCTCATTCTAAGAGGGCTCCTTCCCCCTTACCCACCAGCAGAGAACTGCCTCCCTTAGTTTCAGCCTGGGGTTTATATGGGCCCAAAGCCCTGCCCCTTCCTGCCAGCTGACCAGGTACAGGTGCTGAATAATTTCCTTCCTGCTTTTCTAGGAGCATGCACAACCATGTGTCGAACTGCTTGAAAATCAAACTCATGAAGGAGTGTTATGACTTATTTAAGGGTGAGATTCTTACATTTAGCCATAAGCTCAGAATAGGGAGCAGCAGAGAACCACCTTCTCTCAGAAAAAAACACAGAGATTATGCTGCCTGAGCCATAGTCTTCCCCACAGCTTTTCCCCAGGCATGTCAGTGTAATATTTTTGCACTAGCCATGACTGGTATAGGTGGCTTTCCTGTCACATCAAGTTAATCAGTGGACTGCTATAGAGGGAATAATGAGACCTTGATTGATTTTTTTTTTTCTTCTTGCATCTCTTGACTAATTTGCCCATGCTAGTGGACACGTTTTAGGGGTCCTATAATATCAGCAATGAGGATCTTGAGTCCTCATGATGGAGCTCCATAGAAGCTATGAGACAGGACTGAATTAATTTTGTCAGAAGGGGTTGTTTGATCTAAATTAGTCTTATTCAGGGTATGAACATCCTGAATTAATTCTGTTGGAGAGCTCGGGATATGCCTGGACTTTCCCTAACTCTTTTACCTGACCCCAAACTGTGGAGGAAAACCAAGCAGGAGTCCTCTCTTGAAACCAACCAGTTCCTGAGAAACATGTGGAAGAGCTCTTTTTCAACTGCCCCCTCCCATAATAGGATTTGCTTATTAAATTTTCACTATGAAAAACATTCTTAAAATTGGATTTTTTTAAGTGAAAGAAGTAGTATAATCTATTAATTATTGCATAATGTGTGCCACAGTATGAATGATTCATATTTTGAGCAACTGTCCCACAACAACTTGTGATACACATTGACTGTGAACTGAACTTGGCCTCTGAAGTGCCTACGTGTCTCTTAAGAATGGCATTCAGGCTCATAATTTAAGGTGCTTGTGAAAAAGTTGATCAATAATTAAGAAATGTAAATCCCCCTAAAAATCCTCCAGCTATTCTTCTGCCACTGACTTCTGTGCATCATGATCACAACATTGAGAAGAGATCACAGTGCTTTCAATGAGTCATAGCTATGGGGTACATTAATAAACAAATAATTTCATAACTATGCATATGAGGCATCAACGGGATATTGTCATGTCAAAGAGTGCTGACAACTGCCAGAGGTAGCCATCAGGAAATTAGAGAGCTATTTATCACACTGAATAAGGAAGAAGTAGCTAAGGAAGGAAGATTGTTCTCTCTGTGTCCATTGCCCAGGGCAGAAAACAGCTGATATAAAATGTGACAGATGAATTGCTCCTCATGTCATCTTTGTCTATTTTGTCAATTATAAAATACCCCAGAGTGTTCAGCCAGCAATCAGACTGCTCCATGGGCTGCAGTTCTGACACCTGCGTTTAGGAAAAAGTTGGCATCTCCTCTCAGGAAATGTTTGACGGATTAATCCTTTTGAGGGAGGGGTCATATTTGTACTTGATTTCATTTCCAGTGTGAAGAAGCTCCTAGGTTTTATTGAACCTCATATTTTGGCCTCCAGCACTACTAGACATAAACTGCTACATAAGATCAGACACGGGTCATTTTTGGATACAATAGGCTTTTTGATCACTTAAGATCTAGTTCAACTCCCATTAAATTCTGTTGAAAGTCTTTTATTAGCTTTAATTAAAGTTGATGTGTGTCTGGACTCAGCGACCCTTGTTGCACTCCCTAGAAGATGGCCTGAACAATCACAAGATTATATTTGACATTTTTAAAATACATTTTTGAGTCTTTAGGAAGAATTTAAGTCATGTTTTCAAGACAACCAGGACTAGAAATACACTTTAATAAAACCCCTAAAAGTTGAGATTAGTACCCATATCAGATGTTTTCAGGAGCTCAGGCTGTAAGAGAAACCTTAATACATCACAAGACTCCTGATACACTCACAAGACTTGGCACATTTTACATACCAGTGTAGAAACATATGCCTTTCACCATGTGTGCCAAAACATGAAGAAAGGAAGAAGAAAAACAAACATTAACTTCAGGTGAATCTGGGGATTTCTGAGACACAGGAGGCTTTGCTGCATTTGTATTCAAATTTTAAATAGAAAGATCCATTGGATTTGCCAGATTTTCAAGGTTACATGAAGGATCAAGAAATTTATTGGGTTTACAATTACTTTATATTTGCACAGAATTTATCTAGGATGTCTTTTTTCTGACACAGCTATAGGGCCTAAATTATAGCAAAAGGTAAAGGTGGCCTTGTAAAACATTTGATAGATGAAAACATATAAAACATTTGACAGCTGGCTAACAATCCTTTTCAAGTGCCTTAACATTGTATCATTCACCAGCTGCTTTGTCAAGTAGATTTCAGAAATGGTGTGTTGCAAATATGATAATGCTTCTCAGGCAGTTAACTCTTTAATGCATTAGTATGAAGCTTCATTGATGAATACTGCTGAATGTTGGAGACCAGTAAGATGATGCTAAAACATTCTGCTTATTGGTCTTTTGGCATTGGTCTGTAATTCGAATGCAGGAACTTTGTTGAAATTGATTTTAACGCTATCCTGCTTACACTGAGTCCAAATCAGTTTCTCAACCACTTTTCAGGACTTCTTATCCTATCACTGGAACATAGGACTGGCAGAGATTGTTAGGATCTGTGGATGGAAAGTTTTTACTCTTTATCTCTGGATCTGAGTTGCAGTCCGCCTCCCCACATGCACTGACCACACCTTGATGGAAAAGAAAAGGGAAGCTAGTTGTCAACAAGATAACAAGAACTGTGAACTCCTCCCACTGATCAATCCTCTTCACAGGGCTCCACCTTCCCAATACCCTGTCCTCCCCACCCCATATGGTGAACCTAGGATCTTTCACACCCTGGCCCCTGAGTAACAGACTCAGGGCCAGTCCTGGCCACCTGGCCACATTCCCTCCTGGGCTTCATTCCTTTTCCTCAGTCACTATTTTAATTAATTATGTGAGTGTGACTATCCATTGACCCCTTACTTTCTCTCAGCTGGCCACAGGTAATTCCTTCTCAGGGCTTCTCCAAGCCAGAACACAAACAATTTTACCCTGAGTTTGGGACCAAAACCCAGTTCTAAAGATCAGTGTCCCATATTCCGGCTCCCTTCCATCAGCTGACTGAAATATCAACTCCAAAGCCTCTTCAGCTTGATATACTTTTTTGATGGGTTTCAGTCATTGAGCCACATAGCTCAGAGGTTCCAACTTCCCACTGCCAAGCCTATCTCCAAGCCTTCGCCCTGGTCTGCATCACTCCTGGCTAAGAGATAGTGCCCTCAATCCCCTCTCCAGGGAATAAGGGGCATTCAGCCTCTTACTTTTGGGCTGGCCTGCTCCTAGAAGGACCAATCCCCTATGGTTCCTTCCTCCACATGACTCTTTGTAGCCAGGGAATTCCCAGTCCTGGGATTTCTGCAGTTGCCTATTTGGCATACCAGGGGCAGCCAAAGGCCCCTTGGAGCTGGGAGCAAGCCAGGCTGATCTCTGGGACCCCTTGCCTGTCCTTTTGTGGGGCCAGCCTTATTATGGTAAGTCTCCCAGTGGGGGGCCAGGAAATAACTCCCTGTTACATGGTCATTGAGTCTTGCCTTGTGCTAAGGCAGGCAGCTATGTCCTATCTTTCCTTTTATACAGTCTTAAATTTCTTCCTATTGGGAGGCTATTTATAAGGTATCACTGCTGCGAGGGTTAGGAAACGCTCTTCTAATTTCCAGTCGTTTATTCCAAGCCAATGTATTCATAGGCAGTTTACACTGCCTGGGGGCTAAAAAGATTTCTTACTAGAAATTCCCATTAGAGAATATTGGACACACTTCAGGCTGCATCCCTGACTTGACCTTCAAGTTGTAGTCACCTTTACACCACTCACAGGGATACTCCTGTTTTTCAATAAGTGATGAATCCAGGAGACAGGATTTGTGCTTTACTTCAGTTTGAACCCTATGTTTCTGACAGTATGAGGTAGATGTGAAATGTGGCATCATGCAATCTTCACAGGGTAAGTGCATTCTCTACATCCTCAGTGTGACACTTAAGAGACTTTGACCATGAAATGGTCAAGCTAACAACAGCATCCCTGCTTTGCTTTCCAGAGGCACATCAGTCAAACTCCCTGCAAAATTTCCTGCACATACTATATATGAACGAATATGTGTATATGCTGTCAGGGTGACAACATGAAAAGTATCAGTAACATCCATCCCAGATTGACTTGTGGTACCCACACAGACTCTATTAAATTAAAGGTGCATTACACAGAAAAAAGACCCTTCTACCTCCCTTTCTTTCACGTAATTGCTTATTCTCCAATACAAGAAAATCTCCAAAAGACATAATGGCAAAAAAAAAAGTACTTTGGCAAGATGCAGCGCATCAGTGTCACCTTTTAATTTTAGTGCAAAATGAGGGGGTCAGTTACATGCACGTGATGAAAGTCATTCCAGAGTCTGGAGCTCCTGTAAATTAAATGATATATTATATAGAGGGGTGGAGAATACAGTTTACTTGTCTAAAGCTGAAAGAATTATTTACACTCAAGGTCATGGTTAAGCAGAGCCTTTTTGAACCTGGAACATTGATTTCATGCTAGCAACTCTCTGAAAAATGTCTCTTAAAAAGGCTGATGCATGGCCTTGATGAAAATGCCACTATTGTTAGTTTTACAGTTGCTTTTATGGTAAGCAAAACAATTAAAATACAACTGAAAAAAAAATTGAATAAATTTAAACTACTCTTGTTAACGCCTTATCTATGTACAACAGGAATATTACTTCAGCTGTCATCTGTGCCAAATATTCATCTAAGTAGTGTAATTTGCCTTTTCTATATATCCATATGATTATTCTTTCCTTTATATATTGTTTACCATTTCACCTTACCTACAGGAAGCACCCTCCTATCTCAGGGAATATAGTTTCCTGTATGGAAAATCCCATTGCACGCCCAGAATCATCTGACTCATGTTTTGATTTGGGCAGTAAATGAGTAACCATTCTTAAATTTCATTGTGAGACACCCAGCTTTTCAGATTAAAAAAAAGAAACCGTTTTGAATTTCAATTATTTTGCATATTTAGCAAGAGGCTGAGATCCTTTCTTGTAATATTGGGCCCTGTGCACCTTATCCCTAGACCATGAACAATTTCTCCTAAAATCCAAGGTATTGGGAAAATGCAACAAAGAACCGACATGCTAATATGTTGTACTTCGTTCTTACATATACTATACTTCCTTTATATTTCCAATGGAATATTTCCAATATTTTCCATTAGTTACAATGAAAATATAAAAGGTCTTTCTTGAAAATGACAAACTGACCCCCTACTTTCCTGTTTTTCCAGACATACAAAATATGACTTCTACCATAGCTCATGTCACGAAGGCTTGATCAAGAGCCCCTGTGGTCTCACCAGATTTGGTTGTTGCCTACTAACTTGTGGTTTTCTGCCTGAACCTCAGCTGTGATTCTGAGTCAATTGCAATGAAGCACTTTAACTATTGCTTTTGTATGTTAGCACTATCTCCTTAAAATAGCTATTGTATTTTGTGAAAGTACCTATTGAGAATGACCCTACACTTACTCAGGTGGCTGGCTGAGGTAATCAGATGTAAATAAAATATTTTCAGCCATGCTGATTATTGAAGCAAAGGGGCTACCTTTTCTAAAAATCAGGCCATTTTGATTCAGGTGTATGAACTAGGATTAGAGCTTAATTTAAGGCACACCTGTTTGAAAATGTTGGCTACTGGGTATTTAGGCCAGATGTCATCAATTGTGTTTCATAGATTCATAGATGCTAGGGTCGGAAGGGACCTCAATAGATCATCAAGTCCGACCCCCTGCATAGGCAGGAAA
>NW_005841875.1:759633-775305 GCF_000455745.1 Alligator sinensis
TCTCTCTCGTAGGGCTTGGCCTGCAAGCCCTTAACCATACGAGTGGCCCTTCTCTGGACCCTCTCCAGGTTATCCACATCTCTCTTGAAGTGTGGCGCCCAAAATTGAACGCAGTACTCCAACTGTGGTCTGACCAGCGCCCGATAGAGGGGAAGTATCACCTCCTTGGATCTGTTCGTCATGCATCTGCTGATGCACGATAAAGTGCCATTGGCTTTTCTGATGGCTTCGTCACACTGCCGACTCATGTTCATCTTGGAGTCCACTAGGACTCCAAGATCCCTTTCCGCTTCCGTTCCACCAAGCAGGTCATTTCCTAGGCAGTAGGTGTGCTGGACATTTTTCCTCCCTAGGTGCAGCACTTTGCATTTCTCCTTGTTGAACTGCATTCTGTTGTTTTCTGCCCATTTGTCCAACCTGTCCAGGTCTGCTTGTACTTGTTCCCTGCCCTCTGGCGTGTCCGCTTCTCCCCACAGTTTTGTGTCATCCACAAACTTGGACAGAGTACACTTCACTCCCTCGTCCAAGTCGCTGATGAAGACATTGAAAAGTATCGGTCCTAGGACCGAGCCCTGCGGGACTCCACTGCCCACACCCTTCCAGGTCGATACCGACCCATCCACGACGTCTCTCTGGGTGCGACCCTGTAGCCAATTCGCCACCCACCAGACTTTGTACTGTGTTGTACTGATCTAATATTGGGACACCATAAAAGACAAGACAATCTAATTTTGATTCATTTTGACCCACCAACAATTTTGTATTGTGCCTGACTTGGAGAAGCCCAAAGAACAAGTGCAAGGCTGAAAGGTATTTTATACTTTATCCCTTATATCCTCCTACTGTCCAGCAAGATGATTCAAACTCTTCAAGTGCCAGAAGAGCAGATATAGAGACTCCTTTATTCCTGTTTCTTATTTAAGGTTTTATTTCATTTGTTAGAAATCACATATTTATTAGTAGAGCCTTAATGCAAGCCTTGATCTGAACTAAGTTGGCCTCATACATTTTCACCCACTTCAAATGTTCATAATGATTGAAAAGAATTTGGTAATTGGAGTTCATGATGACCACCATGTATCGCTTCTTTGATTTTATCACACATTGTTTCAATATTTGTTTTCCCTCCCAAAATGTTAAGACTGTAGAAGAGGAATATAGTCCAAATAGTAAGCAAGACTAAAAATGATTCAAGATTTTTGATTTTCTGAACTATCCTCTTGTGGCCCATTAAGAATGTGTAAAATGCAATAATTAAACAGTTAATGTTTACGACCTGTTAGAGAGAATGTAACATTTATGATCTGTTTGAGAGACTCTAAGTTTCAAGAAATGCAATTTTTATTTTGTTGAGAATGCATCAAGCTGTATTATAATATTATATAATGTTGTGCCACTAATTTTTCATTACAAGTGAAAGGATTCTACTTGAAATGAATGCACTGCTAGGACCCACTGAAATTAAATATTCAATTTTTTCAGTCTAAGGCTATGTAAAACTATTTCCCATTCTTTCCAAATGAAGAGCTTTACTTCAAAATTGGTTATTCAGCCATCAAAATGGGTATCTCATATTTTTATTGCCTTCAAAATATTTCTACGCAAGTTTTTTTTCATGAGTCAGCTTCTGAGGAGTCTACTAGCAATGAGGTTAACCGAATTTCCTAAGGAAAGATGCATGTTCTTTTAAGAATATTGTGCTTTTAGCTTTATTTTAAGGTGTTAGAAATCATATGCTTTATGAATCATTGGAAAAATCGTAGAGCTTTCTATTGAGACATCCTAGTGTGTGCATGCACTTCTTAATGCTTAATTCTGTTAAGATTCAGAACAGACAGAAGTAAAGTGTTGACCAGCTGTTCACAGGATTGTCTTCTCAGAGGAAGATATACTTGAACTTCAGGAAGTTCAGGTTCCCCTGACAGAGGAGATGAAGTAATTAAATATATAACAAACACAAAACCATCACATCATAGCAGAACATTTTAAGCTTTTTTCTCCAAAATCCACTAAATCAGAGAATTACTGATCTAAATCCAGTAGAGAATTACTGGTGCCTCAGAGAAAACTTTATGATAAAATATGACCTAATATAAGCTGATAATGACAATTGCATGATGTCATTTTAATGAAAACGACATGATAATATCACAGCTTACTAACACACCATAACATATGTGAACAAAGCTCTCCCCCCAAAACTAAGTGTTGTGCATTACTCTTTCAAATATGTCAAGGAGATATCAGGTGTAATGGTAAGCTCTTGTGATTTTTATGTGCTTATTTTTAAGGCCTTATGAGGGGAAAAAGCTGTTTGGATTCTGGTATGTGCATGGAATACATTTCTATGTATTGTGAAACAGCTGAGAATAGTTAGAGGTCAAATCCTGACATGCTTGATATAACCAGGATAACTGTATGGTGGGAAATTGCTCAAGCAGCTACAGAAAGAAAAGAAAAAAAGAAATGCAGGGCCTATTTAAGCAATGCTCTGCATTGAAATCCTGTGCTTAAGTTAAGCACATGCAGGAGTGCCTTGTGAAATTGGGATTGTGGCAGGTTTTGCTATTGATCCAAAATGGGATTGTGTTCTGGGGAATATGGGTGTATATCAAGGACACCTTCCTAGACTTTTTGCGTGTTTGGAAAACTGTAACAAAGCCATACCAGAACCCCCCCAATGATAGAATGATTTAATGAAGTTTTCAGTACCGCAGGTGAAAAGCACTCGAAAAGGATTTCCCCACTGAGCGGGCTGCATGTTGGAAAATTGTAACACCACTTTCTATTTCATTGCCTATTGAAGCAGACCAAGATTTCAAGTTGCAGGTTTTCTTCACACAGGATTGATAATACCATAGAAGCACTCAGTCGCTCAATGGCACGTAGAGTACTAAAAGCTCCAGCTCACTCTGTTTCTAGCCCGCTGGCAGGCATAGTGAAGCCTGTAGGGTTTGTACTTTCCTCATATACAATTAGAGCCAGCAGGCTGGAAACAGATGGCCAGGCCATGTTTAGTTAAGCATTTGAATAAGAAAGATGTAAACAATTTCCACCCAAGATCAATTTTACTTCTGTCAACTAAGTCGCAGGGAGAAAATGGACTCTTGCGAAAAACATTATATGTCAGACTTCACATGAAGTTCCTGTGTACTGCATTTGCAGGGAGGTTTTTTTTTTCATCGGTGCACTCCCTGAAGTGTCACAATCCAATGTTGGAAAAGCAATGCTCGGTTGAACCATGATGCAGTTATGCCGAAACAAGTTCAAATACCACAAACGGTGTGGGGTTAGGAGAAACCAGCTCTGGGACAGTGCCTCTCCCGGTTTTGAAACTGAACATTTGACATTCAACCATGGGGTTGAAACCTGATCTGATTAGGAAGCTTGAAATACTCCTCCAAATTATCAGGCTGTATGGCTTGTAATGAATCATAAGATAAATTATTACCAAAATATTAGTGGTTACACCCTAGCTAGATACAGAAATAAAATATGCACCATACCATCACATTCAGAAATAACATCTCTCTCAAACATGACTATCTGAATTCTGAAAAGCTTTCCAGTTGGTCAGCTTTTGATTACTGCTTCTTTAATTATCCTAATTGGGCTCATTTTCTTGGGTGTATATTGGTTTCCTTCCTAGCTGTCAGAAAAAGAACAGCTTGTCATTTTTGCTTGTATAAATGTTTTATCTTGGGGTGCCCAGAACACCATATTCTTGTCTAATGTTCCATCTTCTAATTTTGCTCTGAATGATCTGTCTTGGGTTTGTTGATTATTTTGTGCTTTCTTTTACTATCTAGGGTATAGGGATGTGCCAATACCCTGGATCGCAGCCATTCATGTATTATGAAAGCAAACCCACTGTAGCTTGAAATTAAAAATACAAAGTATTTTTTCCAAAAAATGGATATCCCCTTTATGAAGTTAGCCCATGAATTAAGAAGTGAAGTAGTCTAGGATTCTGGGTGCTATTGTTAAGAAAGTATGACAGTGAGTGGTTCCTTTCAAAGATCAGGTTTTTACAGAAAAGAAATGGTATTGTCTCAAAATCTCAGTTATAAAGAAAGTGGTTCCCAAATTCTTTAAAATAACTTCTGCAATAATAGTAGAACAATGAATTGATGTACCTCTAAGGTTTGAGCAAAACACGTAAGTATATACCCTTAAAATGGCCCTGAGTTTAAGGTGAATAGCATGCCAATATGGTTAAACTGATGCTAATATACTGAACTAGTGCATTATATTTCAAACAGATACATATTGAAGCTGACCAAATGAATAGGCAAGGAATTACATCTGAAAAATGCATGTGAATATATTAAAGACAAGGGCTAAAAAAAGACCACAAGAAGTACAACTGTACGTCTAGTAATAAAGGTACACTTCCTAGGTTTTTTTTTTTTTTAAATCTAAGACTCAAAACTTATTTTATTTCTTGGTCTGACAGATTATTTTACCAGAAGTCATTATATCGCTTCATAGCAGGATAAACGAACAAACTTTTCTACTCTAGCCTACTATATTTTGATGCAGTTTCTGAGAAACTTCTAATCCCTCGAAATTGTTTTCTGAAATCTATCCAAATCTGTAGGTGTTTAAAGCTGCTAATTAAAAATAAAAGCTTTCCTCTTAAAATAAGGGAATACTAACGTTCTGTAATAATATTATTTTACTTCAGCACGACATCTTTACTGCCTTTGTTTTCATTATTCATGGAGCTGCGTGGGCCCACTTCAAGTAGCAGAAAACATGCTAAAGGATAATTTCCTTTATTGAGTATATTGTTCTAAACGGCATATTTCTTGTATTTACTCTATAAAGAAATGTGATAATTTCTGGCCCTTTATAATACCTCTTTTTAAATCCTCTTCCCTCATTTGCCATATGGACAAATCTTCATAGAAGTTCATAGACACGTTATCTCAATAGAATTAAAAATAAAGAAACCGTCAGCTTGAGTTGCATGCCTGACATAATTTTTCCTAATCATCTGGCTTTAAAAGTTGGCAACTGAAAAGGAAAAACTATTCATGTGGTAGGTTACTATCTAAAACTGGTCATATTTATTATATCTAACTATTCTCAGTCTAAATATAGCAAGTATCGACTTTTAGTTTTTATATTTGCCGTTTTCAGTTCATCAGACTTCCCTGTTTTTTATTGTCCTTTTATTGCCCTATTTTCTTGATATAGAATACAGAATAAATGCATCATCCATCTGCTCTACACAAAATCCAGTCAGTCTCATATTCTGCAACAGCAGGTATTGCATCCTGAATTGAGAGAGCTTATTCGTGAGTAATGTGTGCTGCTGAATTGAGAGTTGAGAATTGCGCTTGTCACCGGGGAAAAAGAAGTGTCCCCTAAAGGTTAAAATTGCAGTAGCGTTTTTCTGCAAAAGCTGTGCCTTGTTCTTGGGGTTCTGTGCCTGCAAGTACAGAGATGGACGTGTTCTCACCCTAACCCCCTGAGCACCTGGGAAGCTAAAGGGTGAAGTGCAATTATATCACTGCATCCCACAATACTCCTCTTATGAATGATTTTTGTTCCAGGAGCAGGGTAACTCCTGGCCGAACTCACCTGTCCCTAGTTTCCCTCTCAGATTATTTGCAACACCTTCACTTTGTAATACACCATTATCCATGGAGAGTACACAACTCCCTCCTGGCTTCTCCAAGCTCTCTCGTTCTCTTGAATCCCCTGAGGGTTGTACTAGATTTCATAAAACAGAGGCAAAGTCATTTATTTTGATGTGCCATCAGCTCTCTATTTCCCCATGTCTCCTCCCTTACAAAACCATTTACCTTTAATGGTTTGGGGATGGTCCTGCTTTGAGCAGGGAGTTGGATTAATGACCTCCTGGGCTAGGGACAGACATTACACATAAACTGGTTTAAGTGATCAGAAACTAAACCTGTAGCAGAAGAGATGTTCAGTGCATATAAACCAGTCTGAAAATTGCTGAAACCTGTTTGAGATACATCTGATTTGGCTCAAACCGGTTTGTGCAATGTCTGTCCCAGGCCACTTGCTGGTTTAAGTTAAACCAGACTCCCCCAGCATCCTGGCATGCTCTCTGGGCTGGGTGGGGATCTCTGCTCCGTAGCAGGGCTGGCTCCTCCCCTCTGCTCCCTGGCTGGAGCTCAGCAGGGACTGCAGGCATCTGTCTGGCTTCCCCCTGCTCCCTCCCCCCACCTTCTGCCTTACAACACCTCTCAGCATTGGCTAACAGACCACATGCTGTCTACAGTCCCTGCTGTAACAGGACAAAGGCAGAATCAGCAGGTAGCTGGTAATGTCCCTCTGTTTGTTTCTTAATGGGGTGATAAACACTGAATTAGGGGTGATAAACACTGTGTTATCAATTCCCTGCTGAGCTGGTCAGGAGCGGGGAGCCCCTCCTTAATCAGAGCATCCTGCCAGGGCCTGGCCATGCCCCACTCAGTTCAGCACTGATGAAGGGAAGGGAGGGCTGGTCTAGGGCACCCTGGTTTCTAGCCTGAGCCACTGCAGGCATGTGCCTGCATTTATGGGATGTCTGTATGGTTACAAATCGATTTAGCCTAGCTAGGTTAGACTAACCTGCAAAGATTGAATCAGTTCAGGCTCAGGATTTTTTAATGTCTGTCCCAAGCCCTGAGGTCTCTTCCAACCCTAACTTTCTATGATTCTATGCACTTCTAAACATGGTGAGGCCTTTTGGATAGTCACTTAAGGTCCCTTTCTATCCCTACATTTTTATGATTCATGGTTTTTTTACATGGCAAGAGGCACGTCTAATGTGAGACTATGTGTCATGGCATTTTCAGACATCAGGTTTGCTTGGTTAATAAGAAAACAGAAAAATGCTATGCTTCGAACAAAAGCTTATAGCAGATCTCTTCATACATCTGCTCATGAAGGTATCCAAATGTAAGCCTTAATTAGAAACTGGCTGCTCTCGTGGCTGGAGCATGTTCCAGAGCTAAACTGTGCTCCAGGATAAGAACAAGCTTTTAAACTACAGGGAGCTCCTGGACTAGGCTTTTTTTCCCAGTCAGATACAAGTCTTTACAGCTGGAGAAACTTCTAAGAAAAGTAGGCTCCTAAACTACAGTCACCTCCACAGTGGGAAAGGCTTCTGTCTAGATGGCTTCCCTCTCAATTAGGATAAGCCCATCAGAGCTAGGACACTCCACCACACATAAAAATCCCAAAATAGAAAGAGCCTAGTCAGCTGGGGTCAGGCTTTGTAGGTGCTTGGCCTGTCCCTTAATAAGTTCTAGACAATCAGCTTCCTATACCTGACTCAAAATGGCGTTTCACAGCTGGAGACAAACAGTATTGCTTTTCTCATCTTTACAAACTTGTTAGTATGTTCTATCCAGGTAAAAGTCTGCTTTGCCTTTTTTATAAACCAATAAAGTGTGGTTCTGTAGGGAATGCATGTAATGGGGCTTTTGCCTTCCCATGTCTCCCTGAAGCTTCTAAAAGCTCTTGTTATAAATAACACATTATCCATTCACCCTTTTGCAAGTCAGTCTACTGGGTATCTGTACTTTCTGTGATGAATCACTCTGTCACACAAGTACTTGAAAGCTCTTTTTTGGCCATAGGCGTGGAGATCGTGGCTGATAATCTAGATCTTTTGTTGTATAGTTGTGTACTTTAAAAAAAATAGTAAATATATTTCTCATTATCAGCTGCTGGTAGGAAAATACATAGTAAGGGGAACAGTTGCAACCATTTTTGTGATGCAATAGATTTGTGGTGTGTGTGCCTTCCTAATACTTGTGAATGCTACGTTTTGCAGTAGAGCCTCTGGTTCTGCTGAAAGAGATTAAATTGCATAAAGGAAGCTAGCTTCCATTAACAACTCTTAGTATTGTAACCTCCAAGTCCTCTTTGGGGTCTAGAGGTTCTGCATCCCCATACCTCATCTGGAGAATATGGGATATAAAGTTCTCCCCTACTTCACTGAAATGATGTGAAAAAAAATACACTAGTGATTATGAAAGGCTCCGGTATGAAGGTATTGGGGTATCCAAAAAAACAAATGAGTATTGGTCAGAAAGAAACCATACTAGCCTATCAAATGGAGCAGGCAGCATGAGTTTAAAAAAAGGGGTAAGATGGGTAAAAAAAAGCCTTTATAAAAATATAGTCTGCTGAGCAAAAGCAAACCAGGGGATATATCATGGATAGTGGTTAGGCACAAAACTGTTGTAAAACAACTCTTTTGTTAGTCGTTAATATAAAAGGTTTTCTTCCCTTAAAACAACCTATAATAAAAAAATTGAAGAAATATAGACTTAAACCAAACTATTTTCTTTTGCTCTGCCAGATGTTCCCATATCAGCAATGAAGTACATGCTGTTACACAAACATAATATGCATGCTTGTCAAAGTGGTAGAGTCACTGGATGGCGTCAGTAGCTTTGGCCAGAGAGTTAGGGTTGGAGCATGCAGAATGGTTTTGAGGGCTTAGATATGGCAATATGGAGTAAAATGCTAAGTATTTTCTGACTGACTTCACTCAGGTATTAAAATGATAGTTCTAAATGGCACTTTTTTCTTCCATGAAATGAGAGGAGGGCAGATTTCATAAGCCCATAAACAGCATAAAATAAACTATAGTCTGGGTGTAAATGCCCAACAAAGAATTCCTGTAGCTCAAGAAAACTTTCTGCTCGGGGCCTGCACGTCAAATCCTAGTTGCTGCTAATGCCAGCTGTCTCTCAGGTGAAGCGGGTAGAAGTGGTAATTGAGGCAGAACAGAGGCATGACCTAGATCTCTTGAGTCGGCCAGCACCCTTGAGTCATGCTGAGGCTATGAACTGATTGTCTAACTCAGGGATCTGTCTTTAGTGGTCCTAGCCCCTTCCTGTTCTGAGCAGAGTCGGGGGCCAGGAGAGAATCTTGCCCACAGTATTTTGTGTCATTGAGTATCATTCATCACTGCATTCATTAAAATTAGAGCTGACAAAAAGCAATGACACATTCTGGAGTAACTGTGAATTCATGCTCCAATGGAAGCGCGGAGCCTCTGACCTAAGAACTGACAAGCTTTTCTTGCTTCAGCCTCTTCCAATGTTGTCATACAAACTACCATGCCACAGAAACTTCTGAAAGGCTTGTTTTCAAGCTGTAAGAAAGATGGGCCGGTGAAAGAAGGAACGATTAAAAGATGAGGCCTAAAGAGGGATGTGCTAATTAAAAATCTGAGGAATTATTTCAGTTGACGTGCATTTGTATCGAGAAATAAGTATTCTCTTAGGGGAACTGATTAGCTTCTAGATAGCAATATGGTTCACAATGTCTTTTGGGAGGGAATATTACACATTTCAGCTCAGAAGCAAAAAAGCAAAATCAATGGAAAAAATAAATCATACCTATGAAGGGCCAAGTTTATGTTGCCTGTATAGAAACAGGCTTTGAGGGCTCCTGTAGTTGAAGACTAGAATCTATAGGGACAGGATTGATGAGAGTTTGCTATTTTAGCCTGTCAGCTGGAAGAGCAGATGCAGCCTCTTCACGGCAGCTGCTCAGCATGCAAGACCTCTTGGCGTCTTTATAGAAGTGGAACTGTGGTCTCTCCAAACTAGCCCTCACTGAGGCCTTTCCTGAAAGACCAAGCATAGCTGGTTGGAAGGCCTTTGCTACAATGAGTATATGTGCATAGGCTGCCCTTCTGCAGGGCTTAAATGGTATCATGAACACCGTGTGCCCCCGGAGGCTGGGGGGGCATGGTAAGCTCCTGCAGGTGGCGGTGGCACTGTTGGCAGCGGGGTGGGGGTGGACTGGCGAGCTCCAACCAGTGCTCGGTGACCACCCGCAGACACTGCCAGCAGCCAGCGGTGATCACAGACCGCCTGCAGATGCTGCTGCTGGTGTTGGCAGCGAGAGGGAAGGCGAGCGGCAACTGCCCATAGGCACCACGGACAGCGTCAGCAGAGCCTTTTCACAAGGGGTGCACCGCCATGCTCAGGGGGTGCATCTGCACCCGTGTGCACTCCCTACGTGTTGCCAATGAATGGTATAGATCCATGGGAGCCAACATTTTTGGCAGGCATGCCACAAGGTGAGCCTCACACCCTCCCTGAGTACCATTCCAATCCCTTTCCAGGCCTGATTTGTTGCCCTGCTTTCTGCTTAGTGCCTTATGCTCCATGCCCAATCTGTTGCTCTGCTTTTTGCTCCCTGACCTGTCTGTTCCTGTGTGCCCTGCTCCTTCCCTGATCTGCTGCATACCATGTGTGGCACATGTGCCATGCGTTGGCCACTACTGGTAGAGCTGACCCTTATGCAGAGGAATTTTACCCTTTATGGCTACAATTTCTCAACTTACCTTAGCCTGATTAACATATCTGCTTCTAAACAGACAAGTAAAATTTCTCTCTAGGAGAGATCACCTCTTCTAGAAGAAAGCATAAGCTGTGTGCTATGTGCGAGGGCCACATAGCAACAAAAGGTAGTGGAGCTGGTAGTGGTAGAGCCCCACTTATGTCCAAAGTTAATGATATTTCCTCTGGTATTAAAGGACAGTCTGTGCATATGGACTCTCTGGTCACTGCCTTTTACAGTGTAGAACTGTTGAAGTCAATAATTGTGCGGCACAAGGAACTGATCCTGTGAAACTGAGGCTGTGGTTGGTCCGTGGGGGCTGTGTCTGAGTAATGTTTTGCATGTTATTTTTTATCCAGCACAATCATAGATGAAATAATATGCTGCTTCTCCCTTACACATTGATTATAGATAATGGCAAGAAAAATACAGCTCCTGGAATAGTACTGTTGGAGGCTGAAGCCATTTGATTGACAGGGCTATTCACTGACAGCAAAAATTATATACCGCAAATGAGTTTTTTGTCCAGCATTGCATATCACTGGAGCAATTATTCACTGCGTAAAAGAAATCACACTGTGCAGGTACCAAGACAAGGGAGAGATTAAAGCAGGACACTTTTGGAGGCATAGAAATGTGGAAGAGTCTTGAATGTAGATTGCCAGAGCTCCATGGCATTTTTGCTTAATGCTGTATCTCTTTTCCTCAAAGCAGTATGGCATATTTGGTGCATATTATAAGTTGATAAAATGTAACCATCATGACAAGCATTATCCATTGCATCTTAAACCAGGCTGTATACTCAGGTCTCTAGGGATTTTCAGTATGTTGCTTGCTTTATGGAAGGGCTGAGGCAAACAAGCTGTGTTTGCAACAGAAGGGCAGGAATGTTAGAGTGCTGGGAGCATAAATGGCACCAAGCTCAAAGCCAGGAGCCATCTGATTGGATCTGGCTGTGCTTGGCTTGCCTAATTGGCTGCAGGCAGCTGAGCTTCAGGAGATAAGCCCTGTACAAGAGTTTTGGTTGCTTGATGCTTTTGCAGCCCTGCAGGTCCACCTGGGTTTCCTGAATGCTTTCTTGCCTAGCTCCTGGTTGCCTTCCTTCTCTGTTCCTGCTGCCTTAGACCTTGGATACTGAACCTCGCTCAGCCTCCTGGTTCTTGTCTCTGGAGTTTCTATTTCATAACTGAAGCTGCCTTTCTCTCCCTTCCCTTCTCTCATCTCTTTCCCCTAACCTTAGAGCCCTGCTCTCCAGATAAGTGACCTGCCCTTAACCATTAGGGAAGAGCGCGTGGTTCCCGACGCAGTTTGGCAACCGTTGATCCTTCCGGATCATGGTGTATGCATGAGAGGTCACCCAGACCTTTGATGCATGTGACTAGGCAGGAGTTCTTGGAGGAACGGAGGCTCCAACACAGTTACTGAAAAATTAAACGGCCTATTTTAGTGATGAAAAGGGTGGTGAGGACCATTGATTTCTAGGTTCTCTTCGTTGCATTCTGATTAATGCATGGCACTGGACAAATCACTTATTTCTTTTTTCAGTAGAGATGTTCAGGAAAATGCCTAGAGTAGATTATCATCAAGCCAGCATGTGGTCCTGTATTTAATTAATTCTTGTCCTTTTTTTTTTTTTAAGGGTAAAAGTGGCACTTATTTTGCGAAGGTCAATATCAATAACTTGTAGGTCCATTTAGAAGAAGGAGATTGAGGTTGATCATTGATAAGGACCCAACTACTACCAAGAAATGGTGGAGTAGGGCACAGCTGGATAACACTGAAATAAAGAATGAATTGTATAACTACCAGAGGCAAAGTGAAAAGATCTCGGCTCAGGCAGTGTGCGCGAGGGGGAACTAACTTTCTACTTCTCTACGTACCACTGTGGGAAGAAGGAGAAATGCAATGAACACATAATTAACTGGCAGTGTTTGACTCTCTTACTCAGCACAGAGCATGCCAACAAAATCAATAATTATTGTGGTAGCTCATATATCATTAGTTCCAAATGTATCAGTACCACAGTGTAACGTTGTGTTGCACTTGATCATTTATTGCATAGGGACAGAACTTTTCTAGCACCCCCACACAGTTAACCAGCTCTTTCTGTGGCAGAAAAAAAAAATAGCTGCAGTTGCAGTAGCTATGAAGCTGTAAAGAATTAAGCTGTTAGATGTCCAGTCTAGTCAGATGTGGATGTGTCAGATCATCAGTTAGTGCAGGATGGTGTAGAAATATCGAATTGTGCTTCCACTTGTTCCATCCCTTTGGCCCAATGAATCTTGAAGTCTTTGCTGTGCCGAGTGGAACAAGAGAGTGGCCTACATACAGCAACCTATTAGAGTGCTGACCCGGGAGAGGAGACATGTGGGGATTTGAGGTTTGCCTTATTTCTGGATCCCAGTCAAGTTTAGGGAAGGTCTTGGGGCAAAAGCAGAACTCTGCGCAGTAGTTGCACAGGTGTTGCTTGAATTACCTTGAGTTTGGGTGCTTTGATTCCACCTTAGCCATGTACCAGGTCCTCAAGAACTTTGCTGAATCTGTCTTAAGCTATCCTATCTGCCCCTAAATTTACAGAATGCTTATGGCACTCTACATGAACTGTCAGTACCTGTTGTTGATATTATAGTCATTGTTTGCCTTTTTTTGCTTATCGGATTTCCTCTGTTGTAAATAAAATCATGGCCCTTAAAAAAGGAAGGATGATATGGATGTTAAATTATAGCCGTATGCATGTGTTTTCTTTCTTTTTTAAATTTTTTTTTTTTACCTCAAGTCCCAAGGCATATTCAGAAAATGCTGCATCTGTTTCTCTACAATTCCCTTAATGCATGTATCTGTAACTCCAGATTAGGAATCCATATTTCCTTCATGAAAAGTATTGCTGCAAACACTGCTTACCCTTGGATTTCTCTTTTGATGCTCAGGTTCCTTTTTTATATACTTGAATGTCTGGATTGTGAAAAATCCCCAACTCTCTTTGCTATGAGAGTGAAAACTTCTTTGGGTAGGGGAAGAAAGGTTTTTTCTTTCTTAAAACCAGGGAAAGAAGACAGAAACGAACTCAGCTTGGCATTTGTGCTTTGTCATGGGTTGTGCTTTGTACTGGATGAGCGTGCGGCTAAGATTCCCCCCATGCTCCTATTTAGGTAAAGGGATTTGCCTTCTCAGCAGACATATACATGCTTGTAACAAGTAGCCTAGTTTCATGGTAGTGATCCTTCTTTTCTGAGATTTCTTTTTGCTTTTCTTTTTCATATATTGTTTAGTTGGTAAGGTAGGTGGCAGTTCCACTGGGAGAAATAATTAGATAGCATGGAGCTGCTGTGGATTTTTTCTACAAGTTCTCAGAGGTTGAGCTATGAACAAGTGGGAGGGAAATTGTTGGCCTGTGCCTGTGTTTCAATGCATTATGACTACAGGAACGCTCCCTGCAACCTTGTGTAAATGGTGGGTGGGAACCTTATGCCTGAGCCAAACTGCAGTATAAAGGAGCCTTGTTTGGCAACCGTTGATCCTTCTGGATCATGGTGTATGCATGAGAGGTCACCCAGACCTTCAATACATACACCTAGGCAGGAGTTTTGGAGGAGCAGAGGCGGCCCCGACCTTCCATTCCCACTTTAGGCCACTGGGAATCCAAAGACCAGACCGAGTCCAGATGTTTGGTGCCTCCATGGCTGTATTTGTATAAGCATACAGTAATTAAACCCAGGTCTCCTGTGTGGCAGAAAAGGATTCTACCACTGAACCACAGGGGACTCCAAGGGAGCCTTGTATGTGGTGCAAAACCACGTCTTGCTTTGCCTACACACGTGTGTGCTTGCACATGCACGATCTTCTGTTGAGCATGACTCAGTTGGACTGAGGGTTTTGCTTTGCAAATTGCAGGAATTGTATGATGTTAATTCTCTTTTCAGTCTTTTCTGGTGCAGACTAGGAACTATTACCAGAAAAAACAAAAACACAAAACAAAAAAAGCCCTCCTTCACAGTTGTTTATTATAGCTTTTGGTCCTGAACTGAAGAGGAGATCAAGGTCCCTTGGTATTTGTTACGCTATAGACATGGGCAGATCTAGGATTTTGAAAAAGGGGGATGCAGGTAACAAGGCACATTAGCACATGTAAGACAACAGACATATTTCTCCAGGTAAAAAGAAACTAGCAGCTTTACTAATACGGTAGGGGCTATATTATTAACTTTTAAAATTGAAGCAAAAATAAATGCAACTTTATTGGAATATGCATTAATTTGCTGTATGCAGTTTGCTATATTTTGTGTTAAAAGCACAACAAATGTGGAAAAATATGCAAAAGATGTTGTATGTTTAGTCCTATTGTCATTAGAATTAAACGCACATCTCTTTCAGACTCATAAAACGAAGTCAAGCCTTCTTGAGCATCTTAAAAATGCATCCAATGCTTCACTGAAAGTTTTTTCCACACTTGAGTTACTGTTCCAACACCTGACTTACTGTTTTTATCTAGAGTTAAAAACAGTCTGCAGGGCTGTGAAATAGGAGCTATGTTACCAGGAGCAGCTAGCAGACAGCAGGATTGGAAAAAGAAAGAATAGCTTAATTAGTGGAACATAAAGACCATTAAAAAGGAGAGAGGATTGTTAAGACCTGTGGAAAGAAGAGCTTAGAAGGAATTGAACAAATTATAATGAGCCATTTAATCAAGTGACTCACTGCTGCCTAAATAGGAAGACTGCTGCCTCTGTCAGGCACTTTGTTATAAACTTTGGAGCATGAATCAAAGTGGGGTGTAACTGCACCACTGTACTCCCACCCCCCACCCCACACCCACTCCTGGTAATGGATTGGAAATGGGGTGTGGTATTAAGTGGGGAAGAACTGTATAATCATAGGGGTGGAAGGGACCTCAGAAGGTCATCTAGCCCAACCCTGTGTGCAAAGCTTGACCATTTATAACTAGGTCATCCCAGCCAAAGCTTTGTCTAGATTCCACAGCCTCTCTGGGTAACCTGTTCTGTTGCCATACTACCCTCCTAGTGAGAATTTTTTTCCTAATAGCTAACCTAAACTTCCCTTGCTTCAACTTGAGACCATTGCTCCTTGTTCTGTTGTATGCCACCACTAAGAACAGTCTATTTCTATCATCTTTTGAACCCACTTCAGGTAGCTGAAGGCTGTTATCAGATCCCCCCTCAGTCTTCTCTTCCCCAGATGAAATAAGCCCAGTTCCCCCAGCCTCTCCTCACAAGTCACATGTCCCAGCTCTCCTAACCATTTTTATTGACCTCTGCTGGACTCTCTCCAATTTGTCCACATCCTTACTATAAGGGGGGGGGGGGGGGGGGGGGACCCAAAGCG
>NW_005841875.1:775336-781233 GCF_000455745.1 Alligator sinensis
GTACTCCAGATGTGGCCTCACCAGTGCTGAATAGAGGGGAATAATCATTTCCCTCAATGAGCTGACAGCACTCCTACTAATGAAGCACAGTATGCTGTTAGCCCTCTTTGCAATAAGGGCACACAGTTGGCTCACATTCAGCTTCTTGTCCACTGTAATCCCCAGGTCCTTTTCTGCAAGGCTTCTGCTTAGCCAGTCAGTCCCCAGCCTGTACCGGCAAATGGGATTGTTCTGTCCTATGTACAGGACTTTGTACTTGTCCTTATTGAACCTCTTAAGATTTCTTTTGATCCAATCCTCCAATTTTGTCTAGGTTGCTCTGAATACTAGTCCTACCCACTGGTGTATCTACTATTCCCCCCAGCTTGGTATCATTTGCAGACTTTCTGAGGGTCCACTATATGCCATCTTCCAGATCATTGATGAAGATATTGAACACCGCTGCCCCAGGGCCAACCCCTTGGGCACTTCACCTTACACTGGCTGCCAACTAGTCATTGAGCCACTGATTACTAACCTTTGAGCCCAACAATTCAGCCGGTTTTCTATCCACCTTATAGTGCATTCATCCAACCCATACTTAGCTTTCGTGTGAGAGTGTAGTGGGAGACCATATCACAAGCTGTGCTAAAATCAAGGTATAGCATGTCCACACAACATGTTTATTCCTTATTCAGTAAAGCTGCTTGGAATGCAAACTGGATTTTTTACTCTGGTAGCTTAGTTCAGATAATATCCAAATATCACTCCTTCATGTGGAAGGATCTGAATTAATCCATCTAGTGATTAAGCCCCACCTTCACCAAAGTATTCCTGCTTGTGCCTAACTTAAGCATGTGAGTAGTCCTGATTCATTTAGTGCTTGTGTAGCTTTCAGCAGTGGAGGTTAAATAAAGGACTTCCCTTATTCTCAGCAGCTGGCAATATTTGCGCTAGAAAAAAAACCAGACTTCAAGTATTATGAATGAATTGCTCAGTTGCACAGTGTGGAAGATGAAGTCTTGTTTGCAGTTTTGAAGAAAGAAGTGGCTGTAATGTGGTCCAGATGCCACCTCCTTGTTTAAAATACTGGAGGAGTATTACATTGTCATTTTCTCCTGCTGGGTCAGTACAACATTGTTTAGCCAAGATGTTTTGGTAATTGTGATATATTGAGAAAACTTCCAGGGCTCAATGATCCAGGAAATCAGTGCATCACCTTGGTAATATAATGTTTTACTGTTAGTGCTGTGGGTCAGACTGGAACAAATCTTTGACTGAAGAAGCCTCTGCCTCTACCCATACAGACATTTTTATTTTCAAACTTCTCAGTATTTTCTTGGTATTAGGCAGGTTATTTTTAAAGGGCCTCTTTCTCCCCAGGTTTAGACTATTCTGATTTAACAAGTATACAAAGAATCTTTTTCTGATTGAGAAAGGAGCTGGTCTGTACATTGACTAATACATTATGACTAATTTTTCTGATTAAAAATATCATTGGGGACTAGCTGGAATACAGAGCTTTAACTTCTTGTCTGCTGGTTCACGCTGACTGCAGATCAGTCATGGTTAAAGGAACAGCAACAATGACATCAGTGATACAGGACTGGTCAGTTCTTAGATGTGATCCATTTCCCAAAATGGCTGCCATCCATTTCACAAAATGGTAGCACCTGGATCACATTACAGCAAATAGCACTAATTGATGTGTTTGTTGGGAGTTGTACCCACAACAAATTTGTTCTCCCATTGCTTTTGCCTTGTTAAAGTGCATACACTTTTGAAAGAGAAATGAGAATGGATGCAAGGCTGGGAGCTGAGAATTTTTCATGTCAGATTTCTTAGTGATTGAATGTGGTCATGGGTAAGTCACTTTGCCTCTGTGTGCGCTCCCCTTTCCCTACTGGTGAATTGAAATAAGTGTTTCATTGCATTCATTGACCCACTTAAGTCATTGCTATAAATTTCTCTGCCATATTTCATGCTGGAGAACTTGGGCATTGTAATGGATAGGTCAATGAAAGCCAAATACAGATCATATTTTAATAGATTATATCTGTAGATCACCCCAAAAGCATCCCAAGGAACACAAATCGTATTGACTTTTAGGGAGGTTTGATAGCTAAACCCCCCCCCCAGGTCCCTGGAAAATTCACTTTTTGTCTGTATTCTACAACATTTTACCAACAGTTTGTACTTGTCCCTTGTTCTTCATTTACTAGGATTCTTTTACAAAACACATCACTATTTCTAGAGTGACAGAAAGTAATGTGTTTCTAAGATAGCTGTACATTGGAATTGGGGATGATTTACAGTATCACATTTCTTTAGAGGGTTAAGTAGGCCCAGTGAGATGTCTGGATTTATTTTAAAAGGACTGATATTAAGAGTTAGTGATCAGCTATTGTAGGATTAGATTGCACCTGTCAGGTAGAATGAAATCTATGGAAGATACTGAGATGCAGTAATAATCCAGACCGATTGTAACAATGGAAGGAGGAAAGAAAAATAAAGTTTGTAGCAGTGAAGCACAAATAGCCAAAACGCTAATTCACAGAGCTTTCTTCTATAACCCTAGTTCATATGAATGTTATGGTTTGAACCAAAAAGGGCCCAATTCTTAGCTATTATAGACTATTAAAACTCCATTCATTTTACCAGCTATGAAACTGGTTCTATAACATGGGGCCAACATTTTGATTTTCGGTTCAATAACTGATTATTCAGTTGCCTCTCTATCTGCCTTTTCTTGTCAGGTGAAACATGGTACTTTCCTGCTTTTGTTGATTGAATATTACTGTTTTTATGTCCAAAGGCAAAATGAAAATATTTTTCTTCTAATATTTTGCTGATGAAAAGAAAATAAGTGGAATGTGGTGAACAAAGTCAAATGCTGTGTGGCGTGCTGTATACAGTAAGAGCTCATCTACATGTGCGACTGATGCTATAAAGGCTTACTCCGCAGTAAAATCCTGCACGCTAAGCCTTCCTTAGGAGCACGTCTACATGTGTTCCCTGTAGGAAACAAATCAGATCCCAATGGGAACAGCCCAAGTTAGGGCTGCTCCTACCCTCTTCTAGTCCCCTGCAGCAGCCAGGGGGAGTTCCAGGCTCCCTTGGGGAATAGTGTTGGTGCTGGCAGGGAGCACAGGGACCATCCCCATGTGCATGGGGTCAGGAGAGCTGTGCTGGATGCTGCAGCAGCTGTCTCCTTGCCCCATACACATCGGGAGGGGTCCTGATGTCCATAGGGCTGGGAGACAGCTGCTGCTGCAGAGCTCTTCTGGCCCCACATGCAGGAGGTCAAGCCCTGCGCCCAGTGGGACTTCCCTGTGCAGCCCACTGTTGGCTGAGAGCTGTCCTACTTCTGAGGTAGCTCCTAGCCAGCTCTGGGGTGTGTGGGCATTTTCCTGAGCAGTCCAGAGCTTGCTGGGAACTGCCCCTCTTCTGGGGCAGCTGCCAGCCAGCTCTGGGCTGCACAGGGATTTCCCCAAGCAGCTGGGGGACCTGTCCCTTCTGGGGCTTCCCAGAACTTCCCCCAGAAAGGGGACAGTTCCCAGCCAGCCTTGGGATGCTCAGGGAAATCCCCACACAGCCTGGAGCTGGCTGAGAGCTGCCCCAGAAGTGGGACAGCTCTGGGGCGGCTCCTGGCTGCAGGGAGCCTGCAAGTCCCAGTACTGCTTGGCTCCTGCGGGGAGCCGGGACCTGAGCAGTGCCAGGACGGAAGCAGCGGGGGAGGGCAGGGGAAAGTGGGCAGAGAGCTACCCCTGTCTGGGTGCTGCTGGGCTCCCAACTTCTGGAGGGAGCTGGGAGCTGAGTAGCACCAGGACCAGGGGAGTTCCCCATCCTTTGTGGCCCCTAGTGCTGGGGTTGACTAGGAGCAAACTTGCTCCCAGTCAGCATCTATACATGCGCTACTGCATATACTGTAAATATAGTTTCCTAACTGTATTTATGGGTAGTAGTTAACTGCACAGTATACTAATTTACTGCACCAGAAATAGTGTGCCTATGTAGATGCTGATGCTTTACTGCACAGTAGATTAATCTGCTGTGCAGTAAAGCATCTCATGTAGACACCCTAAGAGTTGCATCTCATCCTGCTAGGATGAAAGGCATGCAAGATTTCAGAGTGTTTTTACTCTGGCTTTCAGGAGACTTCTTGGCCTCTTTAAACTGTGAGTGACAGTCTCCATTATGGTGTATTAGGGAAACTACCACTGCAATTTATTTTTCATGTTGATCGTTACAACAGCTGAAACACATAAAACCTAGATCAAGAGGAGGGGAAAAGGCAGCATTATAGCATAGTGTCTAGGAAGCAGTTTTCAAGAACAAGAAAATATTACAGGTAAAGTTTTTGCTGCAAACAAAGTATTTATAGGACAAATACATAAATCTTATTCAGTGAGCTCCCTTATGTTATAGGTAGGAATAAAAATTCACACAGCTGTTAATTTTAAAGCCAATGGCATTATAATAATTATTAAAAAATGAGGGAATGGAAAGCCGCCTGTGTTTTTTTCTGTGAAATTTTCAGTTTCAAACTGCTACTGAGAGGGCACATCTACATGTACAATTAGAGTGGCTGAATAAACTCCAGCACAGTTCAGAGAATAAGAATGAGATGTGGAAGAGAAGAAATAATAATGAATTGTAGGAGACTTTGAAGAACTAAGCATAGTAAGTGTAGCAAATCCCAGCAGCTGAGGTGAGCAAAGCAGGTTGTTAGGATGACAGAAGACAGACCTGCTAAATGTCTCCTGGGAAGCTGCTCTGCAGTGTTTGACCTTGAGGATAACCAAGGACAAGGAGAGAGAATATTGAGTACGATTTAGGATGCCTTAATGTGTATTACCAGCTATGAGTAAAAAATGCCCTTGACAGAAAGCAAAAGAGGCAAATTATAAGAGTGGCCAAGTCCTTCAGGGACATACAGAATGAGCGAGCAGGTGAGCTAACATTGTCTTCAGTGATTTTCAATGAATTTTGACACTAATGCATGAAGGCAGCTGGGCCATATTTCTCTGATATTGTTATATTCTGTGCATCAGCACTTAGTTTAATGAGTATTTCTGGGCTACTTTGTGACTGGTCCATCATAATTGTAGCAGGGACGGCTTTTTCCACATTCTTTTGAAAGGAGTAGGGAAGAAAGGACCGGAGGCCCACTACACCGTGAGAGGGACATCTGAAGGCACAATCTCTTGCTGAGGATTTCATGGGATGGCTCCCTTATCAAAAACGGCCCTCAGTAGGGTATGGTGCTGTCTCCAGAAACACTAGGAGGGTACACTTAACCATATCTTGTGAGATAATATATATATGGGAATGCGTAGCTGAAATATACCTCTAGACAATATCTAGAATTGATATTAGGATTAGGATGACAAGACGTTAGGGTTGAAAAGTCCCGGGGTTGTGATGTCAAAATAGTTGTTCCTTTTGAATGGAACTGCCTGAAACATTTCCTACAACCTTCCCCTTCCTCTTCCTCCTCCCCGTACTAGAGAAAGCTGTTTTGTGAAAATCAAGATCTTCTGTCAGAATGTATCAATATCAGCATTTTTTAAGGAAAAAAACCCAATTCCAAGCATTGGAATGGAATGTTCCTCTTTTGTTTTTGTTTTTTAATGTTTCCTTATTCCAAAGGACTCCTCTGACTTTCAAAAGTGTCCAGCAGGCTCCTAATAAGGAGTCTGATGTGCACTGGGCATTTCTGAAAATAGGACCCATAATTTGAAAAGCTAGATAAGAAGAGTAATAGGTTTTGCTACTCTAGTTTCAATGGGGGTATTTTATGAGATGGACCTTAGTGTTCGGCTTGTCATGGCATTTTATTCCAAGCCCTACCTTCCCTCTTTTTTTTTTTTTTTTATTTTGGGGAAAAAAAAATTTTTTTTTTTGGAAATTAGATT